>NC_088407.1:1665453-1737953 GCF_034236695.1 Oncorhynchus nerka | reverse complement strand
TCATTTAATCTGGGTCACCTTTAACAATCGGTTGAAGTCGCGGATGGATATATTTTTTCATTTACAGTGATCAGATTCTGTTATAGTCACAGCCGTGATTTAACCAGTTTTAGAAACGCCTGAGTGTTTTCTATCCACACATACTAATCATATGCATATACTATATTCCTGGCATGAGTAGCAGGGCGCTGAAATGTTGCGCGATATTTAACAAAAAGCTGCGAAAATTCGCAGCTTCCTTAGTGGCTGGAGTTGAGTCAGTGTGTTGGCAGCAGCCACTCAATGTTCGTGGTGGCTGTTTAACAGTCTGATGGCCTTGAGATAGAAGCTGTTTTTCAGTCTCTCGGTCCCAGCTTTGATGCACCTGTACTGACCTCGCCTTCTGGATGATAGCGGGGTGAACAGGCAGTGACTCGGGTGGTTGTTGTCCTTGATGATCTTTATGGCCTTCCTGTGACATCGGGTGGTGTAGGTGTCCTGGAGGGCAGGTAGTTTGCCCCCGGTGATGCGATGTGCAGACCTCACTACCCTCTGGAGAGCCTTACGGTTGTGGGTGGAGCAGTTGCCGTACCAGGCGGTGATACAGCCCGACAGGATGCTCTCGATTGTGCATCTGTAGAAGTTTGTGAGTGTTTTTGGTGACAAGCCGAATTTCTTCAGCCTCCTGAGGTTGAAGAGGCGCTGCTGCGCCTTCTTCACGGTGCTGTCTGTGTGGGTGGACCAATTCAGTTTGTCTGTGATGTATACACAGAGGAACTTAAAACTTACTTACTTAAAACTTACTACCCTCTCCACTACTGTTCCATCAATGTGGATAGGGGGGTGTTCCCTCTGCTGCTTCCTGAAGTCCACAATCATCTCCTTAGTTTTGTTGATGTTGAGTGTGAGGTTATTTTCCTGACACCACACTCCGAGGGCCCTCACCTCCTCCCTGTAGGCCGTCTCGTCGCTGTTGGTAATCAAGCCTACCACTGTTGTGTCGTCCGCAAACTTGATGATAGACTTGGAGGCGTGCATGGCCATGCAGTCGTGGGTGAACAGGGAGTACAGGAGAGGGCTCAGAACGCACCCTTGTGGGACCCCAGTGTTGAGGATCAGCGGGGTGGAGATGTTGTTACCTACCCTCACCACCTGGGGGCGGCCCGTCAGGAAGTCCAGTACCCAGTTGCACAGGGCGGGGTCGAGACCCAGGGTCTCGAGCTTGATGACGAGCTTGGAGGGCACTATGGTGTTAAATGCCGAGCTGTAGTCGATGAACAGCATTCTCACATAGGTATTCCTCTTGTCCAGATGGGTTAGGGCAATGTGCAGTGTGGTTGAGATTGCATCGTCTGTGGACCTATTTGGGCGGTAAGCAAATTGGAGTGGGTCTAGGGTGTCAGGTAGGGTGGAGGTGATATGGTCCTTGACTAGTCTCTCAAAGCACTTCATGATGACGGAAGTGAGTAGTCGTTTAGCTCAGTTACCTTAGCTTTCTTGGGAACAGGAACAATGGTGGCCCTCTTGAAGCATGTGGGAACAACAGACTGGGATAGGGATTGATTGAATATGTCCGTAAACACACCAGCCAGCTGGTCTGCGCATGCTCTGAGGGCGCGGCTGGGGATGCCGTCTGGGCCTGCAGCCTTGCGAGGGTTGACACGTTAAAATGTTTTCCTCAAGTCGGCTGCAGTGAAGGAGAGTCCGCATGTTTTAGTTGCGGGCCGTGTCAGTGGCACTGTATTGTCCTCAAAGCGGGCAAAAAAGTTATTTAGTCTGCCTGGGATCAAGACATCCTGGTCCGTGACTGGGCTGGTTTTCTTTTTGTAATCCGTGATTGACTGTAGACCCTGCCACATACCTCTTGTGTCTGAGCCGTTGAATTGAGATTCTACTTTGTCTCTATACTGACGCGTAGCTTGTTTGATTGCCTTGCGGAGGGAATAGTTACACTGTTTGTATTCGGTCATGTTTCCGGTCACCTTGCCCTGATTAAAAGCAGTGGTTCGCGCTTTCAGTTTCACGCGAATGCTGCCATCAATCCACGGTTTCTGGTTTGGGAATGTTTTAATCGTTGCTATGGGAACGACATCTTCAATGCACGTTCTAATGAACTCACTCACCGAATCAGCGTATTCGTCAATATTGTTGTCTGACGCAATTCGAAACATATCCCAGTCCACGTGATGGAAGCAGTCTTGGAGTGTGGAATCAGATTAGTCGGACCAGCGTTGAACAGACCTCAGCGCGGGAGCTTCTTGTTTTAGTTTCTGTCTGTAGGCAGGGATCAACAAAATGGAGTCGTGGTCAGCTTTTCCGAAAGGAGGGCGGGGCAGGGCCTTATATGCGTCGCGGAAGTTAGAATAGCAGTGATCCAAGGTTTTTCCAGCCCTGGTTGCGCAATCGATATGCTGATAAAATTTAGGGAGTCTTGTTTTCAGATTAGCCTTGTTTAAATCCCCAGCTACAATGAATGCAGCCTCCGGATAAATGGATTCCAGTTTGCAAAGAGTCAAATAAAGTTTGTTCAGAGCCATCGATGTGTCTGCTTGGGGGGGAATATATACGGCTGTGATTATAATCGAAGAGAATTCCCTTGGTAGATAATGCGGTCGACATTTGATTGTGAGGAATTCTAAATCAGGTGAACAGAAGGACTTGAGTACCTGTATGTTGTTATGATCACACCATGTCACGTTAACCATGAAGCATACACCCCCACCCCTCTTCTTACCAGAAAGATGTTTGTTTCTGTCTCCGCGATGCATGGAGAAACCAGCTGGCTGCACCGATTCCGATAACGTCTCTCCAGTGAGCCATGTTTCCGTGAAGCAAAGAACGTTACAGTCTCTGATGTCCCTCTGGAATGCTACCCTTGCTCGGATTTCATCAACCTTGTTGTCAAGAGACTGGACATTGGCGAGAAGAATGCTAGGGAGTGGTGCACGATGTGCCCGTCTCCGGAGTCTGACCAGAAGACGCTCCATTTCCCCCTTTCACGAAGTCGTTTTTTTGGGTCGCCGGCTGTGATCCATTCCGTTGTCCTGGGTGAAAGGCAGAACACAGGATCCGCTTCGCGAAAGTCATATTCTTGGTCATACTGATGGTGAGTTGACGCTGCTCTTATGTTCAGTAGTTCTTCTCGACTGTATGTAATGAAACCTAAGATGACCTGGGGTACCAATGTAAGAAATAACACGTAAAAAAACACAAAAAACTGCATAGTTTCCTAGGAACGCGAAGCGAGGCGGCCATCTCTGTCGGCGCCGGAAGTTGTGTGGGAAGAAATGTCACTATTATAGAACAGGTGATGAATATAGAGAAATGTACTCACCTCCACCTTGTCCGAGGCTACAGTATACCAGTGTACTCAACAGCACTGAAACACACAGAGAGAACTATCACTATGGTACATTATGTAAACTCTGAAACACACAAAGAGAACTATCACTATGGTACATGATGTAACCACTGAAACACACAGAGATAACTATTACTATGGTACATGATGTAAACACTGAAACACACAGAGAGAACTATCACTATGTTACATGATGTAAACACTGAAACACACAGAGAGAACTATCACTATGGTACATGATGGAAAAACACTGAGCTGTACCACAGATATTAATTTGTATATTGATGCATTTCAGTGCCAATATAATTAACACCCCCCATCAAAATCCTTCAGTTTAAGAGAGATCTGTTTTTTTAAATGGGCTGCGTCTCATTTCACCACATCTCCTTTGTTGGAGTTCCACATCTGCTGTGTAAAGGCTCTACGAGGCTCAAGGGATTCATCTGAAGTCAGAAACGCAACTTCTGTCTGTACCGTCTGAACCGTTTGGGCTACAAACTAATATGACCCCACTATGGAAAGAGGAGACTCTCAGCTACAAACTAATATGACCCCACTATGGAAAGAGGAGACTCTCAGCTACAAACTAATATGACCCCACTATGGAAAGAGGAGACTCTCAGCTACAAACTAAAATGACCCCACTATGGAAAGAGGAGACTCTCAGCTACAAACTAATATGACCCCACTATGGAAAGGGGAGACTCTCAGCTACAAACTAATATGACCCCACTATGGAAAGAGGAGACTCAGCTACAAACTAATATGACCCCACTATGGAAAGAGGACTCAGCTACAAACTAATATGACCCACTATGGAAAGCGGAGACTCTTAGCTACAAACTAATATGACCCCACTGTGGAAAGGTGTTAAGGGAATGTTTTATCAATTATGACTAATTATGTTATTATATTATATACATTTCAATCAGGACTGACTAGTCCAAATGCTATTATGTACTGTACATAATGAATTTTCTCTCTTGCTCCCATTCCCAATCGTATATAATATAGTCAGGAGTTTTGTAACAATGACGGTCTGTTCGTTTGTACAAATGAATGAACTATCTCTAGATGGCAGGGACGGACTATCTCCAGACTGTCTAGAATGCTGATTTACAGTGACTGACCTTGGCTTTAGGAGAGGAGGGAAGGCTCGGGAACTATAGGGCCTCTACCCGTGTCATGAAGAGATAGAACATTTAGGAAACGCTGATGTCATTTTCAGTTTATAACCTGTGGAAAAATGTGTATGTACCAGTACTCTCTTGAATTAAACGCTGTTACCTGACTTTTAAGACTGGTCTCGATCTATTTCATGCATAAATGATAAATTTACAACTTATTATGAAATAGAGAGAGTGCGAATTTGGTTTTGGCTACAAAACATATAGGAATTTAGAATTCCTCTAACAATTGGTCCTTCGATCCCGGATCTAAATACCCCTCCCTGTTATCTGGAGGTAGTACGCTGAAAATCGTGCACGGACGAGTTTGACTCGTTTTACTAAAAAGACCTGACCTCCGAATTGAGGTTAAAATTCAGGCCTGCGTATTTTCACGGATTCCAGGAAAGGTGACTAGATTCAAACGAACAGTGCTTTTCCCAGTCGGCAGCAGGTATAGTAGCCTTTATTCTCGAATTTGGGAGGGATTATTTAGAATATTTATTGATTAAAATGTTATGAAGGAGTTGAATTTGATCAATAATAGCTGCTTGAATATTCTGAACAAATGACATGGGTTTCTACCTTGGGTTATAACCAAAATCGATAGGAAGGAAACAGGTTTGAAATTGACCTGTGGTAAGGTGCGCTACCATAAATAAACTAGAGCTTAATAAAGCTACATAAAAAACATACCTAAATCAAGTTTGAACCTGAGTCTATCTGTATATGGGAAGTAGTCTGACTATCAAGAAGTAGCAGAGAGATATAAATAAAACAGGTGAGGATAAATTAGGCTTGGTGAGAAGGCAGGGTAATTCTAGGCGAACAGAATAATTGTACCTGTACAATGCTGAAAGAAATTAATATCAAAGGATGAAGTAACTTAGTCTAAGTCACAGGAGAGGTTAACTTAGTCTACTTAGTGTAACACTCCCTGCAAAAGTCGTCAACAAGGTTGTAATTTAACTGTGGGGAAAGTCAGAGGCGACAATCGGGTAAAGAAAAATAAGGGTCAGGTACAAAGGGAGCGAGATTAATGAGAATCCTAAACTGAGTAAAAACTTTGGGCGTTTAAATTGGGGCTATTTTCTGTTGTCTAGATGCCGGAGTAACAAATACAAATAACTGTAAAATGGGTATATTTGCGGAGAGTCTCAGTAAATTCCATAGCACAGGTGGTATAGTGGTGAGCGCAGCAGTCTTACCAACGGCAATCCACGGTTCGGTTCCCAGCCGAGGCGGTTAACTAAAACTGATATTAGAGAGAAATTCACCTATTTGCATGTTTTGCCGGAAAAATATGGTCGCCAGTGTCTAAATATAACTGAACGTTTATAAAAAAAATTGTTTGTTTTATCTGTCGGCCCCGTTGCCTAGTCAACGCCATTTTACCTGCTGTTGTTGTGCTAGGTGATTAGCTGTTGTTGTCTCACCTACTGTTTTAGCTAGCTTTCCCAATTCAACACCTGTGATTACTGTATGCCTCGCTGTATGTCTCTCTCAAATGTCAATATGCCCTGTATACTGTTGTTCAGGTTAGTTATCATTGTTTTAGTTCACAATGGAGCCCCTAGATCCACTCTTCATACCCCTGTTACCTCCCTTGTCCCACCTCCCACACATGCGGTGACCTCACCCATTACAACCAGCATGCCCAGAGATACAACCTCTCTCATCATCACCCAGTGCCTGGGCTTACCTCCGCTGTACCCGCACCCCACCATACCCCTGTCTGCACATTATGCCCTGAATATATTCTACCATGCCCAGAAACCTGCTCCTCTTATCCTCTGCCCCCAACGCTCTAGGCGACCAGTTTTGATAGCCTTTAGCCGCACCCTCATACTACTCCTTCTCTGTTCCGCGGGTGATGTGGAGGTAAACCCAGGCCCTGCATGTCCCCAGGTACCCTCATTTGTTGACTTCTGTGATCGAAAAAGCCTTGGTTTCATGCATGTCAACATCAGAAGCCTCCTCCCTAAGTTTGTATTACTCACTGCTTTAGCACACTCTGCTGATGTCCTTGCCGTGTCTGAATCCTGGCTCAGGAAGGCCACCAAAAATTCAGAGATTTCCATACCCAACTATAACATCTTCCGTCAAGATAGAACTGCCAAAGGGGGAGGAGTCGCAGTCTACTGCAGAGATAGCCTGCAAAGTAATGTCATACTTTCCAGGTCCATACCCAAACAGTTCGAACTGCTAATTTTGAAAATTACTCTCTCCAGAAATAAGTCTGTCACTGTTGCCGCCTGCTACCGACCACCCTCAGCTCCCAGCTGTGCCCTGGACACCATTTGTGAATTGATCGCCACCCATCTAGCTTCAGAGTTTGTTCTGTTAGGTGACCTAAACTGGGATATGCTTAACACCCCGGCAGTCCTACAATCTAAGCTAGATGCCCTCAATCTCACTCAAATCATCAAAGAACCCACCAGGTACAACCCTAACTCTGTAAACAAGGGCACCCTCATAGACGTCATCCTGACCAACTGGCCCTCCAAATACACCTCCGCTGTCTTCAACCAGGATCTCAGCGATCACTGCCTCTTTGCCTGTATCCGCCACGGAGCCGCAGTCAAACGACCACCCCTCATCACTGTCAAACGCTCCCAAACACTTCTGTGAGCAGGCCTTTCTAATCGACCTGGCCCGGGTATCCTGAAGGACATTGACCTCATCCCGTCAGTTGAGGATGCCTGGTCATTCTTTAAAAGTAACTTCCTCACCATTTTAGATAAGCATGCTCCGTTCAAAAATGCAGAACCAAGAACAGATACAGCCCTTGGTTCACTCCAGACCTGACTGCCCTCGACCAGCACAAAAACATCCTGTGGCGGACTGCAATAGCATCGAATAGTCCCGTGATATGCAACTGTTCAGGGAAGTCAGGAACCAATACACGCAGTCAGTCAGGAAAGCTAAGGCCAGCTTCTTCAGGCAGAAGTTTGCATCCTGTAGCTCCAACTCCAAAAAGTTCTGGGACACTGTGAAGTCCATGGAGAACAAGAGCACCTCCTCCCAGCTGCCCACTGCACTGAGGCTAGGTAACACGGTCACCACCGATAAATCCATGATTATCGAAAACTTCAATAAGCATTTCTCAACGGCTGGCCATGCCTTCCGCCTGGCTACTCCAACCTCGGCCAACAGCTCCGCCCCCCGAAGCTCCTCGCCCAAGCCTCTCCAGGTTCTCCTTTACCCAAATCCAGATAGCAGATGTTCTGAAAGAGCTGCAAAACCTGGACCCGTACAAATCAGCTGGGCTTGACAATCTGGACCCTCTATTTCTGAAACTATCTGCCGCCATTGTCGCTACCCCTATTACCAGCCTGTTCAACCTCTCTTTCATATCGTCTGAGATCCCCAAGGATTGGAAAGCTGCCGCAGTCATCCCCCTCTTCAAAGGGGGAGACACCCTGGACCCAAACTGTTATAGACCTATATACATCCTGCACTGCCTATCTAAGGTCTTCGAAAGCCAATTTAAAAAAAACAGGTCACTGACCATCTCGAATCCCACCGTACCTTCTCCGTTGTGCAATCTGGTTTCCGAGCCGGTCACGGGTGCACCTCAGCCACACTCAAGGTACTAAACGATATCATAACCGCCATCGATAAAAGACAGTACTGTGCAGCCGTCTTCATCGACCTTGCCAAGGCTTTCGACTCTGTCAATCACCATATTCTTATCGGCAGACTCAATAGCCTCGGTTTTTCGGATGACTGCCTTGCCTGGTTCACCAATTACTTTGCAGACAGAGTTCAGTGTGTCAAATCGGAGGGCATGCTGTCCGGTCCTCTGGCAGTCTCTATGGGGGTGCCACAGGGTTCAATTCTCTGGCCGACTCTTTTCTCTGTATATATCAATGATGTTGCTCTTGCTGCGGGCGATTCCCTGATCCACCTCTACGCAGACGACACCATTCTATATACTTTCGGCCCGTCATTGGACACTGTGCTATCTAACCTCCAAACGAGCTTCAATGCCATACAGCACCCTTCCGTGGCCTCCAACTGCTCTTAAACGCGAGTAAAACCAAATGCATGCTTTTCAACCGATCGCTGCCTGCACCGCATGCCCGACTAGCATCACCACCCTGGATGGTTCCGACCTTGAATATGTGGACATCTATAAGTACGTAGGTGTCTGGCTAGACTGCAAACTCTCCTTCCAGACTCACATCAAACATCTCCAATCGAAAATCAAATCAAGAGTCGGCTTTCTATTCCGCAACAAAGCCTCCTTCACTCACGCCGCCAAGCTTACCCTAGTAAAACTGACTATCCTACCGATCCTCGACTTCGGCGATGTCATCTACAAAATGGCTTCCAACACTCTACTCAGCAAACTGGATGCAGTCTATCACAGTGCCATCCGTTTTGTCACTAAAGCACCTTATACCACCCACCACTGCGACTTGTATGCGTTCCTCGTCGGCTGGCCCTCACTACATATTCGTCGCCAGACCCACTGGCTCCAGGTCATCTACAAGTCCATGCTAGGTAAAGCTCCGCCTTATCTCAGTTCACTGGTCACGATGGCAACACCCATCTGTAGCACGCGCTCCAGCAGGTGTATCTCACTGATCATCCCTAAAGCCAACACCTCATTTGGCCGCCTTCTGCTCCAGTACTCTGCTGCCTGTGACTGGAACGAACTGCAAAAATCGCTGAAGTTGGAGACTTTTATCTCCCTCACCAACTTCAAACATCAGCTATCCGAGCAGCTAACCAATCGCTGCAGATGTACATAGTCTATTGGTAAATAGCCCACCCATTTTCACCTACCTCATTCCCATGCTGTTTTTATACTGTTTTTTATTTATTTACTTTTCTGCTCTTTTGCACACCAATATCTCTACCTGTACATGACCATCTGAGTATTTATCACTCCAGTGTTAATCTGCAAAATTGTAATTATTCGCCTACCTCCTCATGCCTTTTGCACACATTGTATATAGACTGCCCCTTTTTTCTACTGTGTTATTGACTTGTTAATTGTTTACTCCATGTGTAACTCTGTGTTGTCTGTTCACACTGCTATGCTTTATCTTGGCCAGGTCGCAGTTGCAAATGAGAACTTGTTCTCAACTGGCCTACCTGGTTAAATAAAGGTGTTCTCAACTAGCCTACCTGGTTAAATAAAGGTGAAATAAAAAATAAAAAAAAATTAAAATGATGTGTTTATATATAAAACAATAATAATAATAAAACATTTTTTTAAAAGAAGGCATTAAAAATAATGGCGAGACAATTGAGGTAAAACGCTATTTTGCTCAAAATGATCTGGGGGAATAATGTATTGAGATGGGAGTCGTATTTAAATAAATGTATCATAGAAGAGAAAGTCACCTAAAGTTAAATGTAGGGAATAACGGAGAGATACGATACAATTTCATGCTATCCGGACGTTATAGATATTTATGAATCGACTGACATATGATAAATTCATGAATTTAGCACAAAACATGGTATGTTTAAATGTTAGGGTATGGTTGAGAAGTTGGGTTGGTTTTACTTTGATGATTAGAATTTAAAACTGAACGCAATCTGAATAGGGAATATATATTTTACAGAGGCAGGCAGATATGTGATGACGTTTCACGTTGAACAACATCGTTCCTCAAATTTAAACAGAGAAAAGGGGTTGTGGCATTTAGAGGGAAAATATAGCTTAGAGTTACTTTTCAAAAGTGGCCAGAAGTTCCAAATACATTTCTTTTAAAAAGGATAAGTATCGTAAAGATAGTCTGGAAAGATGCTACAGTTTGCAACGGAAGTGCGAGGCACTCAATGGGCTATATGGTGCAACGCTTTGGACTATAAAATAGGGAAGAATAGTTTAATCGTAAAAAGTTGTGATTGTTTTTCCGAGTATTGATTTTTGGTTAGGTAACGCCTGGGAATTCGAACTAGAAGTTAAAGTATCCAAAAAACACA
The DNA here is from genome assembly GCF_034236695.1 of Oncorhynchus nerka. Classification (NCBI taxonomy): domain Eukaryota; kingdom Metazoa; phylum Chordata; class Actinopteri; order Salmoniformes; family Salmonidae; genus Oncorhynchus; species Oncorhynchus nerka. The sequence goes on along the minus strand of NC_088407.1, from coordinate 1,727,501 downwards.
ATCTGTTTTTCTCTACTTTTCTTTACGGGGAAATAAAATGTCTTATCTTAAAGGGACAGTGCACATCAATCACAGTGGTTTGAGTGTATGGCAGTTGTGGACGGACCACTAGAGGGCAGGCTGGGCTCATGGATAGTTGCCCAACAGAGCCTGGGAGACAAGGTAACCAGAGTCAATTAAGCACAGCTGACGGTACTAATGAGATACTCTCCTTCCCCTATAAGAGAGAGAATGGAACCAGCAGGAAGAGGGGGAAAACTATCTCTGGAAGATGGCCACCGAGAGAGAGAAGCTGTGCTGAAAGAACCACTAAGACGGTGACAAAACCGTGATTTATGTTTGTTGTAGTTTAACCTCATAGTCCGACCAAACCCGTATGCGGTAGCGTAACTACAGCCTCAAGCTCATTAGCATAACGCAACGTTAGCGATTTCTAAAAATCGCAAATGAAATGAAATAAATATGCCTGTTCTCAAGCTTATCCTTTTCTTAACAATCCTGTCGTCTCAGATTTTCAAAATATGCTTTAGAACCAGAGAAAATCACTAATTTGTGTAAGAGAGGTATTAGCTAGCTTAGCATTAGCGTTAGCATTTAGCACGCAACATATTCACAAAAACCAGCCAAGGAATCAAATAAAATAATTTACCTTTGAAGAACTTCAGATGTTTCAATGAGGAGACTCTCAGTTACATAGCAGATGTCCAGTTTTTCCTGAAAGATTCTTGTGTAGGACACATCGTTACCTTTTGTTACTATGCATATGGCTACCGAAACTAACCGAAAATTCAGTCACCTACATGTCGAACTTTTTTCCGAATTAACTCCATAATATCGACTGAAACATGGAAAACGTTGTTTGAATCAATCCTGAAGGTGGTTTGTCATATTTCTCTCCATTGAAAGCACCGTCCTTGTAGCCTGGTTTGTTCTGAGATTTGAATGGAAAAATACCGGGACCTGACTTTTGCGCACCGATTGCCACGCAGACACCAAGCGGGACACCTGGTAAATGTAGTCCCTTATGGTCAATCTTCCAATGATATGCCTACAAATACGTCACAATGCTGCAAAGACCTTGGGGAAACAAGAGAAAGAGTCCGTTCATTCCTGTCGCATTCACAGCCATATAAGGCGATCATGGAAAACGTAGCCTCAGAAATCCTGTGCATTTCCTGGTCGGTCATACATCTTGGTTTTGTCCGAAGCATTTGTTCTAAGGGACTCACAGTGAAAATCTTTGCATTTCTGGAAACGTAAGACTGTCTTCTTTCCAAAACTATCAATTCCAAGCATATTCGAGCATCTTTTCGTGACAAAATATTGCGCTTAAAACGGGCACGTCTTTTTATCCAAAAATGAAATACTGCCCCTAGAGTCTTAACAGGTTAAAGATTATCCTATTGTGTTCTTGTTTCATCTGGAGAAGAAGATGTGTGTTTTTCCTTGGAAGATTTTTCATTGATTATGTTTGAATGTTTTTGTTGACAAAATACTCTCAATAGAGAACCGTGTTCAATCAGAAAAACCTTTTTCCTGACTCGTTTATTCCACCTTCCCGCTTTAGAGTGACGCCTAATTACTTGGTACGCTCACATTGGTGGAGGATACGGGCATTAGGTGGACGAGTGACACAAGGATAAGTGAGTAAATCAAGATTCTTCCAGTAGACCCGGAGGAACCATTCAAGAACGATGGATAACGCCCTACTACAACAATTGTTCACAGCACAGCAGACAACCATAGAACTCCTGCAACAACAGCTGAGCCGACTAGAAGAACCTAGAGTTAAGCCAAGAGCGGCTGCTCACGCCATCTTACCTCGTCTCTCCAAGGAGGATGATATGGAGGCCTTCCTCATGACCTTCGAAAGGACGGCCACCTTGAAGAGTGGCCGCCCACAGAATGGGCGAGCGCATTAGCCCTCTTTGACCGGGGTGGCTCAGGAAGCCTATTTTGACCTGGATTCCCGCGGCTGCGGACTATGGGCGACTAAAACCGAGATCCTGTCCCGGTACCAGCTGACTGCCAGAGATAGGGCTGTAAAGTTCCATCAATGGACCTATACAGCTGATCAACCCGTCCGTGCCCAGATCTTCGCCTTAATACGACTGACTAAACAGTGGCTAGAACCTGGAAAGGAGTAGGACATGTGATAGAGACTCTCGTAGTGGACAAGATATTGAGAGAATTACCCAGTGACTTAAAAAGGGTTGTGGGGCAAGCCAACCCGTTGTCAGCCGACGACATAGCCCAGGCGGTGGAAACATATCAGTCTACAGGGGAGTTGTTAAAAGTGACAAGGAGGAACGGAAGGAGTCTTGCAATCCCGCACCACGACTCACCCCGCGCGCCGCCACCGAAACGCCCAAGCCCCTCCCGGAGGTGGGAGAAGTCAGCCACCACACAGCAGGGTCGGTGTTATAAATGTCAGTCTCCCAACCATTATGCCCCACAATGTCCTAGCAAGGATGAGCCCATGGTCACGGAGTCATCACTGCCTACCCCCACACATCCCGTTTTGAGGGGGCAGGATCAACACTGTTGGTTAGCAGAGATAGCCCCAGCCTCAGAGATTCCGGTGCAAGTCGAAGGACAAGATGTGGTAGCTATTCTCGACTGGGAAGTATGGTTACGTTAGTAGAGGAGCGGATGGTGACCTCCGCAACACTGCTACCAGACAAAGTAGCCATATCCTGTATCCATGGAGACACCCACTATTACCCCACTGTGAATCTGCCTATTCTCACTCCAAAAGGAAGGTGTACAGTCAGGGCGGGAAAGTGCCGCAGCTGAAGGTGCCATTATTGATCGGGAGAGACTGTCCCTTATATAAGGAGCTTCGGCAGATGACGTTATGCACGGAAGAAGGGGACAGGAAAGAAGAGAAAATCCAAGCCCGAGGTAGTAGTCCTACAAGGAGACGTAGCCATGTCCTCGTCCTCTGCAGCAGAGGAAGAAATAGCGACCCAACGTTTACGACAGATATTCCAAGAAACCACCGATGAAGACACATGTGAAGGGCTATACACAACGCAGGAAGGAAGGAGCAACCAGGCGCTAAGGGATATATTTGAAGCTCCATCCAAGGAGGGAACCTGGAAGGGATTCTCCTCGGTCACCCCTGATGGGTTGTGGAACAACCTCCACATCCTCTACCGAGGTCGACCTGCCCCAGGAATTAAAGGGACAGTTCGGCACCTCGCAGCATAGAGACCCAGACCTAAGGGAGGCCATGAGGAAGGTGAAGGTGATCGACGGGAGGAACGTCGACGATTAGGTGAGCCCCTCTTCCTTACTATGCAATCAGGCGGGGTCTCTTATACTGGGTCACGACGAAGGGGGAAAACCAGGAATTACTAATGGTGCCTAGGCCATACAGGGATACAGTTCTACAGTTAGCCCATTCCCACGTCCTAGGAGGACACCTGGCACGAGACAAGACTATTGACAGAATCATGCAGAGATTCTATTGGCCCCGGATCACCCGGATGTGGCCAGGTATTGTAGGACGTGTGATCAATGTCAACGTACAGCCCCACGGCCACACCTACGTAACCCTTTGATTCCTCTCCCCATCATAGAGACTCCTTTGAACGCATAGCTATGGACCTCGTAGGACCCCTCCCAAAATCCGCCAGAGGACACGAGTACATCCTAGTGGTTATAGATTACGCTACCAAGTTCCCGGAGGCCATACCCCTGCGTAACATGTCGTCAAAGGGAATTGCCAAGGAGTTATTCCTGATGTTCTCTCGTGTGGGCCTCCCAAGACTATCTTGACTGATCAAGGAACCCGTTCATGTCCGGTTGATGAAGGACTTGTGTCGGTTATATCAGGTTCAACAGATACGTACAAGCATATTCCACCCTCAAACAGACGGTTGTGTGAACGCTTGAACAAAATGATAAAAAGCATGTTGAGAAGGGTGGTGTCCCGAGACGGAAAAACTGGGACATGCTTCTCCCACACTTAATGTTTGCCCTGCGAGAAGTACCCCAGGCATCCACTGGATTCTCTCCATTTGAATTGCTCTATGGCAGACCCTGTCGAGGAATCATCGACTTAGCCAAGGAGACCTGGGAGACCCAACCATGCCCCTTTCGATCCACAATAGAACACGTTACCCTGATGAGAGACCGCCTGTCAGCAGTGTGGCCCATAGTCAAGGAGCATATGGAGAAGGCCCAAAGGACCCAAGGCCGGGCCTATGATAAGTCTGCGACCCCCGTGAGTTCACCGTGGGAGAAAGTGATGGTGCTTGTGCCCACGGCCGAACATCGCTTGCTGGCGCAGTGGAGGGGGCCCTACGAGGTAATGAAAAGGGTCTCACCGGTCAATTACCTCATCAAGCAACCTGACAGGAGGAAGAAGGTCCAAATCTATCACATAAACCTGCTGAAGACATACCATGGACGAGAGGAGGAGGTGGCTTTGATGGCCCTGGAGGGCAAAGGAAAAGAGGAGGCTCTACCACAGGTGCGCTCGTGGCCAAACTCTCCTACCGGAGCAGTCAAGACAGCTAGACAAGCTGATTATGAACTTGGTGAATATTCTCTCCATTCCCAGGACAAACAGATGTCCTGTTCCACCATATCCACACTGAACCCGCCAAGAAGGTGCATATCCGCCCTTACAGGATTCCTGAGGCTCGCAGAGTCATCGCTAAGAAAGAGGTGAGGGAGATGTTGAGGATGGGCGTGATCGAGCCCTCGACGAGTGAGTGGTCCAGTCCCATAGTCCTGGTCCCCAAATCCGATGGTAGTATGAGACTCTGCAACGACATTAGGGGCGTGAATGCCATCTCTACATTCGATGCGTATCCCATGCCCTGCGTGAATGAACTCTTGGAGCGCTTAGGAAAGGCCAAGTTCATCACTACCCTGGATTTGACGAAGGGATATTGGCAAGTGCCGGTGGCTCCGGAGGATCGCCCAAAGACTGCCTTCGCCACTCCAGAGGGGCTTTTCCAGTATGTGAGGATGCCCTTCGGACTGCACGGTGCCGCTGCAACCTTCCAACGCCTCATGGATGCCATTCTACGGCCCCATCAAGAGTATGCAGCGGCGTACATAGACGATGTGGTCATCCACAGCGAGGACTGGGATAGTCACCTCCTGCGATTACGGGCGGTGCTCGTGAGTTTGGAAGCCACAGGGTTGACAGCCAATCCAAATAAATGCTACCTGGGTTTGTCCGAAGCGGAATACCTGGGGTACACCGTGGGGAATGGGAAAATACGCCCACAGGCAGAGAAGACCAGGGCAATTCGTGACTGGCCTCGACCCCGGACCAAGCGAGACGTTCGGGCCTTCTTAGGGATAACAGGATATTATCGCCGTTTTATCCCGGGATATGCAACCATTGCCAACCCCCTCACAAACCTCATCAGGAAAAACCTGCCAAACCAGGTAGAGTGGAAAGACGAGACGGAAGAGGCCTTTCAATTGTTAAAAGATGGCCTGTGTTCTGATCCCGTTTCTACAGGCTCCGGACTTCTCACAAGAGTTCATTGTGCAGGTCGACGCCTCGGATACAGGGCTCGGGGCCGTACTAGCTCAGGGTAAAGGTGAAGCAGAGAAGCCGATTCTCTTCATTAGTAGGAAACTCAGCGATCGGGAACAGAGGTATGCGACCGTAGAGAAAGAGGCCTTAGCCATCAAGTGGGCCCTCGATTATCTCCGGTACTACCTACTGGGTCGGAGGTTTGCATTAGTTACTGACCATGCGCCCCTCACGTGGATGGCTGGTAAGAGAAACAATAACAACAGAATAGCCAGATGGTTTTTGTCTTTACAACCATTCTCTTTCCATGTCATCCACAGGGCCGGATCGAGGAACGGGAATGCAGACGCGCTGTCCCGACGCGACCAAGACGGTGCGTCTGGCGCCCGACCCTCCGGTTCGGTCCTGGGGGGGAAGGTATGTGGACGGACCACTAGAGGGCAGGCTGGGCTCATGGATAGTTGCCCAACAGAGCCTGGGAGACAAGGTAACCAGAGGGCAGGCTGGGCTCATGGATAGTTGCCCAACAGAGCCTGGGAGACAAGGTAACCAGAGGGCAGGCTGGGCTCATGGATAGTTGCCCAACAGAGCCTGGGAGACAAGGTAACCAGAGGGCAGGCTGGGCTCATGGATAGTTGCCCAACAGAGCCTGGGAGACAAGGTAACCAGAGTCAATTAAGCACAGCTGACGGTACTAATGAGATACTCTCCTTCCCCTATAAGAGAGAGAATGGAACCAGAAGAGAAGGGGGAAAATATCTCTGGAAGATGGCCACCGAGAGAGAGGAGCTGTGCTGAAAGAACCACTAAGACGGTGACAGAACCGTGATTTATGTTTGTTGTAGTTTAAAGATTATCCTATTGTGTTCTTGTTTCATCTGGAGAAGAAGATGTGTGTTTTTCCTTGGAAGATTTTTCATTGATTATGTTTGAATGTTTTAGTTGACAAAATACTCTCAATAGAGAACCGTGTTCAATCAGAAAAACCTTTTTCCTGACTCGTTTATTCCACCTTCCCGCTTTAGAGTGACGCCTAATTACTTGGTACGCTCACACAGTGTATAAAATATTTTGGGACGACAATTTGAAGATAGACTGAATGAGTTACATGAAACATTGAGAGATTTAAAACAAATGATGTGAAGGGATTATCAGAATTATTAGGTTTCGTTGTAATAGCAAAATTCGGGTTAAGGGGATTTCCCTGTTCCCAGTGACAAGGTATTTTAAATGAGTACACTCACATATGGATTATTATGAGGTTTAATTAGACAAGTGAATAATGTATTGGGAATAGAGTCGTAATTAAAAGTCAAAGACGAGACAGTTACTCAGATCAAAATGAATTCTAAATAATAACGAAGAGACAATTACGATCTATACCCATCGAAATGTTTTATAAAATTAGCGTTGGGGTGATAAATTATAATTCAAGATTTTAACAGATGTGATAAATTAGGTTTGGTTTATCGAACAACAATTATTTACAATTCATTTGAATCATTGAAAGTCGCTACGAATTGGGAGGTTAAGTCACTTTTCAGAAGGTGATAAAAAAGTCCATATACCTACTTGTTTGGTTCCTATGAGACTGGTTATTCTAGGAGTTGATTTAACTTAATTAAGCATTTGTTCTGGTGTGTTTAAGTAGGATTCTTCATACCGGGGCGGATGGAATTTATCTAAAGGATGTGAGTTGAAGGAGCCAAGGGAAAACGCGTTTACATTTTTAGTAAATATCTGGTATTAGGATTTCTTACACTGAGAAATGTACGACATTTGCGGCAGAGGGGAAAAAGTAATACAATAATGTTATCTGGTTAATTGTATCTAAGGGTAGCATGTTCATTTAAGTAAACATAATACATTGACGTTGTTTAAAACTTATGATTAATGATTTTAGTTAAAGGGGAATCATCATTAGGTTTAGTTTATGGTTCACTTTTGAGTTTCTGAATCGAAGTAGCATAGTGAATGCTAGTTAGGAGTGTTGTGTTCTTCTGGGAAAATGGATGTTTAGGTGTCTCAATTTTAGATGTTTCCTGGGATTATAATCTCGGGGAGAATGAGGCCATAAACGACCAAATTAAAACCGGTCTGGAAGTATTTACACATAAAACCATTGTTAGGACTATTTGTTTTAGTGCAAAGGTATTTTAAAGAGGCACGCTCACATATGGAACTTTATGAGTTTTTGGTTTATGAGTTTTAATTATACAAGTGAATTTTTTAACATTTTTATGACCTATTGATCTTATCGTGACTGTCTTCTGAGGTCTGATCAGCCTCAGGGGAGAGTCATTTGTAAAATGAATGTGGTCATATTGAGTTACTAGTTTTAAGGTAAATTCATTATAATGGAGTTTTGGTTAGGGATTTAGAATTATTGTTTGAATCACTGAAGAGAAAGTGGTTCAGGATTCTGTTTTACAACATTAGCTGTAAAGTTTTTAAATGGGCTATTAATGATTTGGTATTGTAACAGAGAAAAAAGTCATATTTATCATTGAGAATAAATAGGAGATAGATTAAGCCAATAGGGAGGGAATTACATAGAAAGATAAATTACTGTAGATAAGGTATTCCACACTTTGCAACACATTTTAAATTCATGTTATTGTCAGATAGAATACTGAGGGTCCCTGAAGGAAAGGGCTTGTTAGTGTAGGAAGGATTTTGATATGGTTAGCATTTATTAGACTTTGTTTGATTATTAGAAGTTTTTAAATAGTATTAGTATAGTATAATAGACTCTTTTTTTCTACTGTGTTCTTGACTTGTTTATTGTTTACTCCATGTGTAACTCTGTGTTGTCTGTTCACACTGCTTTGCTTTATCTTGGCCAGGTCGCAGTTGTAAATGAGGTCTCTTTCTCAACTAGCCTACCTGGTTAAATAAAGGTGAAATAAAATAAATAAAATAAAAAATATATAGATATTAAACCTTCAAAGAGAGGAGAGGATCCGACCACCACAAGTGTCAAGGGACTCGTCTGAAGGTAACAAATGAATGGAATATACAAATAAATCCTGCCTTATCAGTTCTCTGAAGTCTTGAAACACTATAGACTTCCTTTGACCTACTTCTTTTAGCTTTTTTGTTAAAATTTCTACTAGGAAATTGGCAAATGGCTTGCTAGAATGCTTCAAACATTTTGTATATTGACTCGCTTAACTTTCTTATATCTCGTAAACCTTATTCCTTATGACAGTTTTTTGACTGTCTTTTTTGCCATTTCTGAATCGGTTATTAAATGCACAGGTGTAGTAGCAGTAGTAAAAAATAAAATATTTATTTAAAAAATTATACGTACTGTGTTCCTGAAATTTAAAATGAAATATCTTGTTGTCCATTTAAAACAATTGTATATGTTAGCTGACCAGAACCACCCTTTAAGAGGACATATTAAACCATACAGATATTAAACCATATAGATATTAAACTATATAGATATTAAACCATATAGATATTAAACTATATAGATATTAAACCATATAGACATTAAACTATATATATATTAAACTATACAGATATTAAACTATACAGATATTAAACCATATAGATATTAAACCATATAGATATTAAACCATATAGATATTAAACTATATAGATATTAAACTATATAGATATTAAACCATTTAGATATTAAACTATATAGATATTAAACTATATATATATTAAACTATACAGATATTAAACTATACAGATATTAAACCATATAGATATTAAACTATACAGATATTAAACCATATAGATATTAAACTATATAGATATTCAACTATATAGATATTCAACTATATAGATATTAAACCATATAGATATTAAACTATATAGATATTAAACCATATAGATATTAAACCATTTAGATATTAAACCATATAGATATTAAACCATATAGATAGTGAATGTTATAGATATGAAACTATATAGATATTAAACCATATAGATATTAAACCATATAGATATTAAACCATATAGATATTAAACTATATAGATATTAAACCATATAGATATTAAACCATATAGATATTAAACTATATAGATAGTGAATGTTATAGATATTAAACCATATAGATATTAAACCATATAGATAGTGAATGTTATAGATATTAAACCATATAGATATTAAACTATACAGATATTAAACCATATAGATATTAAACCATACAGATATTAAAGTCATATCTAGACATTGAACCGTATATATATTAAACTATATAGATATTAAACTATACAGATTTTAAACCACACAGATATTAAACTATATCTAGATATTGAACCATATAGATATTAAAGCATATAGATAATATTAAACTCACAGAGTAGAAGACAGGTGCGTTCCATCTCAACGTGTCAATCACTAACTCTCTAAACTCTAGTGACTTGTAGCCTGTCCATCCCTCCACCCACCTCTCCTCTCTACCATCTATACTTCCTCTTGAGAAGGACTGAGAGGTGTGAAAGATGGACAGGCTACAAGATGTGTGTGTGTGTGTGTGTGTGTGTGTGTGTGTGTGTGTGTGTGTGTGTGTGTGTGTGTGTGTGTGTGTGTGTGTGTGTGTGTGTGTGTGTGTGTGTGTGTGAGGGAGAAAGAGAGAGAGAGTGGGAGGGAGAGGGGGAGGGAGAGAGAGAGAAGAGAGAGAGAGGGGGAGAGCGAGAGAGAGAGAGAGAGAGGGAGGGAGAGAGGGAGAGAGAGAGAGAGAGAGAGAGAGAGAGAGGGGGGGGGAGAGGGAGAGAGAGAGAGAGAGGGAGAGAGAGAGGACGGAAATGTTTAGTCTGAAGTCCAACCTGGAACTGAGTGAGTCATGTTTAGTCTGAAGTCCAACCTGGAACTGAGTGAGTCATGTTTAGTCTGAAGTCCAACCTGGAACTGAGTGAGTCATGTTTAGTCTGAAGTCCAACCTGGAACTGAGTGAGTCATGTTCAGTCTGAAGTCCAACCTGGAACTGAGTGAGTCATGTTTAGTCTGAAGTCCAACCTGGAACTGAGTGAGTCATGTTTAGTCTGTAGTCCAACCTGGAACTGAGTGAGTCATGTTTAGTCTGAAGTCCAACCTGGAACTGAGTGAGTCATGTTTAGTCTGAAGTCCAACCTGGAACTGAGTGAGTCATGTTTAGTCTGTAGTCCAACCTGGAACTGAGTGAGTCATGTTTAGTCTGAAGTCCAACCTGGAACTGAGTGAGTCATGTTTAGTCTGTAGTCCAACCTGGAACTGAGTGAGTCATGTTTAGTCTGTAGTCCAACCTGGAACTGAGTGAGTCATGTTTAGTCTGAAGTCCAACCTGGAACTGAGTGAGTCATGTTTAGTCTGATGTCCAACCTGGAACTGAGTGAGTAATGTTTAGTCTGTAGTCCAACCTGGAACTGAGTGAGTCATGTTTAGTCTGTAGTCCAACCTGGAACTGAGTGAGTCATGTTCAGTCTGAAGTCCAACCTGGAACTGAGTGAGTCATGTTTAGTCTGTAGTCCAACCTGGAACTGAGTGAGTCATGTTTAGTCTGTAGTCCAACCTGGAACTGAGTGAGTCATGTTTAGTCTGAAGTCCAACCTGGAACTGAGTGAGTCATGTTTAGTCTGATGTCCAACCTGGAACTGAGTGAGTAATGTTTAGTCTGTAGTCCAACCTGGAACTGAGTGAGTCATGTTTAGTCTGTAGTCCAACCTGGAACTGAGTGAGTCATGTTCAGTCTGAAGTCCAACCTGGAACTGAGTGAGTCATGTTCAGTCTGAAGTCCAACCTGGAACTGAGTTAGTCATGTTTAGTCTGTAGTCCAACCTGGAACTGAGTTAGTCATGTTTAGTCTGAAGTCCAACCTGGAACTGAGTGAGTCATGTTTAGTCTGAAGTCCAACCTGGAACTGAGTGAGTCATGTTTAGTCTGAAGTCCAACCTGGAACTGAGTAATCTTCCGACTTCAACTGTATTAAACCACGTATATATAAAAAATACAGATAGTAAACCATAGAAATATAAAACCATATATATATTAAACTGTAGAAATATAAAACCATATAGATATTAAACTATATAGATATTAAACTATATAGATATTAAACTATACAGATATTAAACTATATAGATATTAAACTATATAGATATTAAACTATATAGATACTAAACTATATAGATATTAAACTATATAGATATTAAACTATATAGATACTAAACTATATAGATATTAAACTATATAGATATTAAACTATACAGATATTAAACTATAGAAATATAAAACTATATAGATATGAAACTATACAGATATTAAACTATAATATCTGTATAGTTTAGATATTAAAGAAAATTCACTGAAACCAAAATACGTTTAGTTGTCCTCTCAGCTCCGGCTCATTTTCAAGTCCTCTGGTGGTCACAGTCCTAACCCTGGAACAGGTAGCACCATAGAAAGAAGCTGGTGGTTACAGTCCTAACCCTGGAACAGGTAGCACCATAGAAAGAAGCTGGTGGTTACAGTCCTAACCATGGAACAGGTAGCACCATAGATAGAAGCTGGTGGTTACAGTCCTAACCCTGGAACAGGTAGCACCATAGATAGAAGCTGGTGGTCACAGTCCTAACCCTGGAACAGGTAGCACCATAGATAGAAGCTGGTGGTTACAGTCCTAAACCTGGAACGGGTAGCACCATAGATAGAAGCTGGTGGTTACAGTCCTAACCCTGGAACGGGTAGCACCATAGATAGAAGCTGGTGGTTACAGTCTTAACCCTGGAACAGGTAGCACCATAGATAGAAGCTGGTGGTTACAGTCTTAACCCTGGAACGGGTAGCACCATAGATAGAAGCTGGTGGTCACGGTCCTAACCTTGGAACAGGTAGCACCATAGATAGAAGCTGGTGGTTACAGTCCTAACCCTGGAACAGGTAGCACCATAGATAGAAGCTGGTGGTTACGGTCCTAACCCTGGAACAGGTAGCACCATAGATAGAAGCTGGTGGTCACAGTCCTAACCATGGAACAGGTAGCACCATAGATAGAAGCTGGTGGTTACAGTCTTAACCCTGGAACAGGTAGCACCATAGATAGAAGCTGGTGGTTACAGTCCTAACCATGGAACAGGTAGCACCATAGATAGAAGCTGGTGGTTACAGTCCTAACCCTGGAACAGGTAGCACCATAGATAGAAGCTGGTGGTTACAGTCCTAACCCTGGAACAGGTAGCACCATAGATAGAAGCTGGTGGTTACAGTCCTAACCCTGGACAGGTAGCACCATAGATAGAAGCTGGTGGTCACAGTCCTAACCCTGGAACAGGTAGCACCATAGATAGAAGCTGGTGGTCACAGTCTTAACCCTGGAACAGGTAGCACCATAGATAGAAGCTGGTGGTTACGGTCCTAACCCTGGAACAGGTAGCACCATAGATAGAAGCTGGTGGTTACAGTCCTAACCCTGGAACAGGTAGCACCATAGATAGAACCTGGTGGTTACGGTCCTAACCCTGGAACAGGTAGCACCATAGATAGAAGCTGGTGGTTACAGTCCTAACCCTGGAACGGGTAGCACCATAGATAGAAGCTGGTGGTTACGGTCCTAACCCTGGAACAGGTAGCACCATAGATAGAAGCTGGTGGTCACAGTCCTAACCATGGAACAGGTAGCACCATAGATAGAAGCTGGTGGTTACAGTCTTAACCCTGGAACAGGTAGCACCATAGATAGAAGCTGGTGGTTACAGTCCTAACCATGGAACAGGTAGCACCATAGATAGAAGCTGGTGGTTACAGTCCTAACCCTGGAACAGGTAGCACCATAGATAGAAGCTGGTGGTTACAGTCCTAACCCTGGAACAGGTAGCACCATAGATAGAAGCTGGTGGTTACAGTCCTAACCCTGGAACAGGTAGCACCATAGATAGAAGCTGGTGGTCACAGTCCTAACCCTGGAACAGGTAGCACCATAGATAGAAGCTGGTGGTCACAGTCTTAACCCTGGAACAGGTAGCACCATAGATAGAAGCTGGTGGTTACGGTCCTAACCCTGGAACAGGTAGCACCATAGATAGAAGCTGGTGGTTACAGTCCTAACCCTGGAACAGGTAGCACCATAGATAGAACCTGGTGGTTACGGTCCTAACCCTGGAACAGGTAGCACCATAGATAGAACCTGGTGGTTACGGTCCTAACCCTGGAACAGGTAGCACCATAGATAGAAGCTGGTGGTCACGGTCCTAACCCTGGAACGGGTAGCACCATAGATAGAAGCTGGTGGTTACAGTCCTAACCCTGGAACAGGTAGCACCATAGATAGAAGCTGGTGGTCACGGTCCTAACCCTGGAACGGGTAGCACCATAGATAGAAGCTGGTGGTCACGGTCCTAACCCTGGAACAGGTAGCACCATAGATAGAAGCTGGTGGTTACGGTCCTAACCCTGGAACAGGTAGCACCATAGATAGAACCTGGTGGTTACGGTCCTAACCCTGGAACAGGTAGCACCATAGATAGAAGCTGGTGGTTACGGTCCTAACCCTGGAACAGGTAGCACCATAGAAAGAAGCTGGTGGTTACGGTCCTAACCCTGGAACAGGTAGCACCATAGAAAGAAGCTGGCTTAACTCCTGGGTTAGATGAAAATTATGTTAATTTCATCTGTTCTCTTTGGTCACAATGTTTTTGACAAACAGCTCATTTTTGAATGGTAACTGTGTTAAAGGGTGGAGTTTGGGGCGGGGTGAGGAGTACTGGAAAGGTGTGACTTTCACGTTACAATAGGCCATAAGTATACAACAGATCGCTGATTGTCCTCACTTTGATTATGCTGTAACAACAAACTGGAGCACCATGACCAGGATATCTGTTCATTTAAGTGAAGGAGGAACAGAAAATCTAGTACAGCCAACAAAGTTTTTTTTAATCAATTAGTATATTTAAGTTAACCTCAATATTTGTTGTAGTATTTATTCTGTATTTTCTAGTGGAATAAACTGAAATTGCAACCAACTTTCTATGGCTTGTTTAAAAAATAAGGATATTTTGGAGATTATTTAGTTTTCAACTAACCTAAAATGAGCGAGAAAAAGGCCATTCTTGAACATGGGGTTAGAAATTCTTACTAATTTGTAAATAAAGACAGTTTGTTATTTAGAATTATTTATTTCTGTTTTTAGAGGGAGAGAAACCAAAAACCCACTATCGCCTCACAGGTCTCGGTCATGGCGGCATGGGCATCGAACCAGCAACACAGTTTGCACTGCGATGCAGAGTCGAAGACCGCTGCCCCACTCGGGAGGCCTCATTCACAAGGGTTTTACTGCTGATCAATTGTCTTGCACAAGTATCAAAATAGAGAGAAGTGTTGGCAAGAGTCTATTGTCCTGTAATAGGCCATAATGGACTTTATAATACATAGTGAGTCTATTCTCCTGCTAATAGGCCATAATGGACTTTATAATACATAGTGGCTCTATTGTCCTGCTAATAGGCCATAATGGACTTTATAATACATGGTGAGTCTATTGTCCTGCTAATAGGCCATAATGGACTTTATAATACATGGTGAGTCTATTGTCCTGCTAATAGGCCATACTGGTCTATTATAATACATGTGAGTCTATTGTCCTGCTAATAGGCCATAATGGACTTTATAATACATGGTGAGTCTATTGTCCTGCTAACAAAACCATAATGGCCTATTATAATACATGGTGAGTCTATTGTCCTGCTAATAGGTCATAATGGACTTTATAATACATGGTGAGTCTATTGTCTGCTAACAAAACCATAATGGCCTATTATAATACATGGTGAGTCTATTGTCCTGCTAATAGACCATAATGGACTTTAAAATACATGGTGAGTCTATTGTCCTGCTAATAGGCCATAATGGACTTTATAATACATGGTGAGTCTATTGTCCTGCTAATAGCCATAATGGACTATTATAATACATGGTGAGTCTATTGTCCTGCTAATAGGACATAATGGACTATTATAATACATGGTGAGTCTATTGTCCTGCTAACAAAACCATAATGGCCTATTATAATACATGGTGAGTCTATTGTCCTGCTAATAGGCCATAATGGACTATTATAATACATGGTGAGTCTATTGTCCTGCTAACAACCCATCATGGACTATTATAAAACATGGGTGTCCAGGTCAGGATAACCAAAACATTTCTTTATTAAAGACTATAGAAAGAATGTTGGTACTTGTTTAAAAAAAATCCAAAGCCATGAATGAATGAGTCACTCAGCTTTATGTAGGTGCCGAGGCTATATGACTGAGTCACTCAGCTTTATGTAGGTGCCGAGGCTATATGACCGAGTCACTCAGCTTTATGTAGGTGCCGAGGCTATGACCGAGTCACTCAGCTTTATGTAGGTGCCGAGGCTATATGACTGAGTCACTCAGCTTTATGTAGGTTTTGAGGCTATATGACTGTGTCACTCAGCTTTATGTAGGTGCCGAGGCTATATGACTGAGTCACTCAGCTTTATGTAGGTGCCGAGGCTATATGACTGAGTCACTCAGCTTTATGTAGGTGCCGAGGCTATATGACTGTGCCATCACCTTGATTGTTTAGCAGACATCACTTGCTTATATTGAGTCAACACACATATCTTAAGAATATCATGGAATATAATTGAACATTTTCGTTTACTTAGAATAAGAACCTTAGTGTGACGAGTGGAAACAACAAAATACGTGTCTTTTTCAGGGTGTGAGCGTGCAATAAATTCAATCACCTTCTTCATCTTCATCATTCAGTTCATTGAAATTCAATTTTGAAGCTGAGCACAAGTTTCTACTTGGTTTATGTTGCAGATTGATTGTCAGTTAGAGACACATAGCCGTGGGACCAAAAGCATAATAAGTGCTCTAACTCCCCCTTGTGCTGGTCTGGAGCAATGAAGTAGTGACGCAGGATACCGTACTAAACCACAAATTACCTCTAAGTACCACAGCATAATCTCAAAACTTTTAGTTGAGCAACCACTGTAGGTAATACTATTCTATACAGGTAATACTATTCTATACAGGTAATACTATTCTATACAGGTAATACTATTCCACAGGTAATACTATTCTATACAGGTAATACTATTCTATACAGGTAATAATATTCTATACAGGTAATACTATTCTATACAGGTAACCTATTCTATACAGGTAATACTATTCCATACACCTAATACTATTCTATACAGGTAATACTATTCTATACAGGTAACCTATTCTATACAGGTAATACTATTCTATACAGGTAACACTATTCCATACAGGTAATACTATTCTATACAGGTAAATACTATTCTATACAGGTAATACTATTCTATACAGGTAATACTATTCTATACAGGTAACACTATTCCATACAGGTAATGCTATTCTATACAGGTAATACTATTCTATACGGGTAATACTATTCTATACAGGTAATACTATTCTATACAGGTAATAATATTCTATACAGGGGGTAATACTATTCTATACAGGTAATACTATTCTATACAGGTAACACTATTCCATACAGGTAATACTATTCTATACAGGTAATACTATTCTATACAGGTAATACTATTCTATACAGGTAATACTATTCTATACAGGTAACACTATTCCATACAGGTAATACTATTCTATACAGGTAATACTATTCTATACAGGTAATACTATTCTATACAGGTAATACTATTCTATACAGGTAATGCTATTCTATACAGGTAACACTATTCCATACAGGTAATACTATTCTATACAGGTAATACTATTCTATACAGGTAATGCTATTCTATACAGGTAATACTATTCTATACAGGTAACACTATTCCATACAGGTAATACTATTCTATGCAGGTAATGCCTATTCTATACAGGTAACCTATTCTATACAGGTAATACTATTCTATACAGGTAATACTATTCTATACAGGTAATAATATTCTATACAGGTAATGCTATTCTATACAGGTAATACTATTCCTATACAGGTAATACTATTCCTACAGGTAATACTATTCTATACAGGTAATAATATTCTATACAGGTAATACTATTCTATACAGACTATTAATACTATTCTATACAGGTAATGCTATTCCATACAGGTAATACTATTCTATACAGGTAATACTATTCTATACAGGTAATACTATTCTATACAGGTAATACTATTCTATACAGGTAACACTATTCCATACAGGTAATACTATTCTATACAGGTAATACTATTCTATACAGGTAATACTATTCTATACAGGGGTAATACTATTCTATACAGGTAACACTATTCCATACAGGTAATACTATTCTATACAGGTAATACTATTCTATACAGGTAATACTATTCTATACAGGTAATACTATTCTATACAGGTAATAATATTCTATACAGGTAATACTATTCTATACAGGTAATACTATTCTATACAGGTAATACTATTCTATACAGGTAACACTATTCCATACAGGTAATACTATTCTATACAGGTAATACTATTCTATACAGGTAATACTATTCTATACAGATTCTATACAGGTAATACTATTCTATACAGGTAACACTATTCCATACAGGTAATACTATTCTATACAGTAATACTATTCTATACAGGTAATACTATTCTATACAGGTAATGCTATTCTATACAGGTAACAATATTCCATACAGGTAATACTATTCTATACAGGTAATACTATTCTATACAGGGGTAATACTATTCATACAGGTAATACTATTCTATACAGGTAATACTATTCTATACAGGTAATAATATTCTATACAGGTAATACTATTCTATACAGGTAATACTATTCTATACAGGTAATACTATTCTATACAGGTAATAATATTCTATACAGGTAATACTATTCTATACAGGTAATACTATTCTATACAGGTAATAATATTCTATACAGGTAATACTATTCTATACAGGTAACACTATTCCATACAGGTAATACTATTCTATACAGGTAACACTATTCTATACAGGTAATACTATTCTATACAGGTAATACTATTCTATACAGGTAACACTATTCCTATACAGGTAATACTATTCTATACAGGTAACACTATTCTATACAGGTGACACTATTCTATACAGGTAATGCTATTCTATACAGGGTAATGCTATTCTATACAGGTAATACTATTCTATACAGGTAATACTATTCCATACAGGTAATACTATTCTATACAGGTAATACTATTCTATACAGGTAATACTATTCCATACAGATAATACTATTCCATACAGGTAATACTATTCCATACAGGTAATACTAATCTATAATACTATTCTATACAGGTAACACTTTTCTATACAGATAATACTATTCCATACAGGTAATACTATTCTATAATACTATTCCATACAGGTAATACTATTCTATAATACTATTCTATACAGGTAACACTTTTCTATACAGATAATACTATTCTATACAGATAATACTATTCTACAGGTAATACTATTCTATACAGGTAATACTATTCTATACAGGTAATACTATTCCATACAGGTAACACTTTTCTATACAGGTAATACTATTCTATACAGGTAACACTTTTTCTATACAGGTAATACTATTCTATACAGGTAATACTATTCTATACAGGTAACACTTTTCTATACAGATAATACTATTCTATACAGGTAACACTATTCTATACAGATAATACTATTCTATACAGGTAACACTATTCTATACAGGTAACACTATTCCATACAGGTAATACTATTCTATACAGGTAATACTATTCTATACAGGTAATACTATTCTATACAGGTAACACTATTCCATACAGGTAATACTATTCTATACAGGTAACACTATTCTATACAGGTAATACTATTCTATAGAGATAGTACTATTCTATACAGATAATACTATTCTATACAGGTAACACTATTCCATACAGGTAATACTATTCTATACAGGTAACACTATTCTATACAGGTAATACTATTCTATAGAGATAGTACTATTCTATACAGATAATACTATTCTATACAGGTAACACTATTCTATACAGGTAACACTATTCTATAGAGATAGTACTATTCTCTACAGGTAATGTCAAGCTCTGATCTGTTTCACCTGTTCCTGTGATTGTCTCCACCCACCCCCTCCAGGTGTCGCTTATTTCCCCCAGTGTATTTATCCCTGTGTTTCCTGTCTCTCTATGTCAGTTCGTCTTGTTTGTTTAGTCAACCAGCGTGTTTTTCCCGTACTCCTTTTCTATTCTCTTTTTTATAGTCCTCCCGGTTCTGACCCCTGCCTGACTCTGGACTTCTTTCCTGCCTGATCATCTTGCCTGCCCTGACCTTGATTCTGTCTGCCCTTGGGTACCTATTGGACTCTGAGCTGGTTTTGACCTTTTTTCCTGTCACGACCATTCTCTTGCCTACCCCTTTGGGTTAATAAACAGCACTTTGCGGACACTAAATCTGTACATGGACTGGTCAGTATCATTTAAAGAGAACTTGATGAACAAATACATTTTGGTTGGGAAAAATTAGTAATTGTCTTAACATCTTGGGAGTTGTCTATAAATTCAGGGAGTGTGAGGTATTTTCAGAATCCAGACATGCAAAAACATCTGAAGGTAATGCTATGGTAGGCCAGGTGTATTAATAAACTCTATCAGTCAGTGTGATGACTGTCCTCTATGGGTGTAGGGACCAGGAGTGTGTCCGTGTTAGGTGATCTGAACTGCTGCTTGCTCCTAGCTCATTAGTTGCCAGGCCTTTGACCTTTAGCTGGGTACACCCAGTCTCTCTCTCTCTCTCACACACACACACACACACACACACACACACACACACACACACACACACACACACACACACACACACACACACACACACACACACACTTTCTCTCTCTCTCTCTCCACCTCTTTTACTTCATTAATCAGCACTTAGAGAGCTCTCTCAGCTAGCCCAAGGTGATACCCACAAACACATGTATGCAGGTATGCAGTGCTATGATTCAGTATTGTTTCTCAGGACCTGCAGCAGCAGAGACTGGACTGGTGTCATTTCACTACACTGTGTCTGTCCTCGCATTACACACTTTAATAAGTTGAAGCTGCTAAGAACTTTACATCAAGACAAAGCAGTTTGTGATGCTTGCACATTGTCTGAGACAAACAGCTGCTGCCAACAATACTTCAACATTCAGCTGGATGCAGGTCATGCCCAACATGAACACATGCGCACACACACACACACAGCTGTCAGAACGCCCTACTCGCGCCGATTTATCATCAAGATAAATGTGTGCTTTCCTGCTCCCCACGTCAACCCCTCAGCCACTCAAGACAGAGCGATGGAAATGATAGCATGATGTTGTCTGTGGGTGAGTAATAACAGAAGAAGTGAACACAGCCAAGGATGAGAGACACAGGGCCTCTGTCCTCAGATCTCTCCTCTCATCTCCCTGCAGAGTTGACGAGAGGAGAGACTGGAGGGTAGCAGCCTAACAGACACCACTGGTGGTGAAGTACTGTACCTCTATGACACAGCACTACTGGATGTGATGACAGAGATAGAACAGGAGTTTTACTGAGTTTTATGTGTCAACCTGTTGGTTTAACTGTGGGCACAGAGCTGTCAGGACAGAGTACAGAACGCCACCTGATAGTCTTCTGATGAACTGTTTTCAGCTAGGAGGATTTATTCACATGAAGAACACTGTGATGTTCACACACATGGCATGTATGGATGTAAGTATGGTGACAGTCTATGAATCAGTCTTCTAAAGGACCTCAGCGTCCTCTGCTGTTAGTCCTTCAGCCCTGACAAACCATAGTGCTCTGTGGAAGACAATGATCCATCTCTATTACGCTTACAGAACGTTAAAACAAAGTTCACCTTTTCTCCTCGGCTGTGTACAGCTGGAGCATAGTGGCCAGGCCCAGAGCGGGATAATAAAACATTTAAGTAAAAGGTCAGACGTCAGTTATTAGACTGCCCTGTGCTGTCTGCTAATAGTACGGCCTGCAGAGAGACACATTGATCAGCATGCTGTGTGTGTGTGTGTGTGTGTGATGCTAGTGCAGCCTGCAAAGGGAGGCATTGATCAGCTCCTGTCCCCTCTGACAGCCAGAAATACACACTGTTGTTTGTTCTCCTAATTGAGCAGGCACACACACACACGCACACACGCACACACACACACACACACACACACACACACACACACACACACACACACACACACACACACACACACACACACACACACACACACACACACACACACACACACAGACACGGACGGACGGAAACAGAAACATGCACACACGCACACAGACACACCAACACACACCTCTGGAGAGCGCTGCCGGATGTAATCTCATGGCACAGTGTGTTTATCTGACCTCAGCCCCAGTCAATCAATGGCAGGACTCCAGCAGGGGGCTCTGTCTGTGTGTGTGAGTGAGTGTGTGTGTGTGATACTGCAGACGAACACAGGCACGTAGTTAGAGTATTACCTCTTAAGGAAGATAAGCTCATTTAGATTCTAACCCAATCAGAGATGGAGAAGGAGACATCATCACAGACGTGCAGTAAGTGCTGTATATACTCAACCGTTAACTCACCTCTTTACAACTCCACAAAATTTTCTGACCTCTTGGTGTAGCAACTTTGTATTTTTGCCTTTTGATTTGCAAGGTAATTTGTTGCAATCCCTATCCCACACATATACACACTCCACACACACCTTCGTTACAATATGTTGTAGTCTTTGTGTTATTTAAAGTCGTGAAAGTCCTTGTATCTATAGGTTGAAGCTGTGTGATGAATTACAGTAGTTTCTCCGTGCCTCTGTTCCATACCACAGGGTCAAAAACAAATGTTTGATCAGCCTCCATGAAGTTCTGATCAAAAACAAGAGCTGCTTGTGTTCCCTCACACTCGCTTTTGACAACCCAACACAAACACCCTCAGCCAACTCTGTACTTTCATATTGTCTCGTCACACGTTCTGCTCCTTATACAGGCTGAGCGATCCGAACATCAATCATCTTGTGATTATGCAGTGTATGCGAGCAACTGGCATGTTGATAAATGAAGCAATAGAATGACCCTGTAGTGTGTATAGAGGATCAAATGAGCCACCAGCAGATCAACTAGCCATCCTGAGGAAATAGAAACGATGCTATTGATCTTGAAGACATACTGTGTGATTGTGTTGTTTTCAAGGATACATTATGTATTTTATATGTGTATGTGAAAATAGGATGACTACAGTGCATGACTATTTAGACATGGACAATTCTATTCCAGACTTGATGGCCTCCCTTCACAATATGCTATCAGTATAAATGTGTCCCATGGAAAAGCTCTAGTCAGTACAACCTCTCTCTCTGATCCACAGCGCTCCCTAGATGAACCTGTCCGACTCTACATGAGGAAGAATGGACAAATAGACCAAATAGGTTATCAGGTCTTTTATTCTGGGAAGGAGGGAAGGGCAGGAAGGTCGTAAAAAGGGCTTTACACGTCCAGACAGCCTGTACGACACACACACACACACACACACACACACACACACACACACACACACACACACACACACACACACACACACACACACACACACACACATACGCACACACACACACACACACACACACACACACACACGCACGCACGCACACACACACACACACGCACACGCACACGCACACGCACACACACGCACACGCGCCAGGGCTCTCAGGCTTATTACGATGGACACCTCTGTCCCCCAGACACTTTAATAACCATTCTTTATGTTATAATAACAGAGCCCATTTTGGCATGGAGAGTTTCCATTACCCCGCCAATGTCCCTCATGTGCTGGGCAGATTAAGAGGCTTGTGCAGCATAATGGCAGACAGAGGCAGATTGGTCTCTCCTTGTTAAAGTGACTATTTTCCCGGACCAGGCGCCACTCAGGGGGAACTTATCTCAGAGTGGTGTAAAGTGCAGGGCGCAGGGGGGCAGAGAGAGGCGTCGTGCAGGGTAATGACAGGGAGGATATGAAGAAGAGGGTTTCTTCACAGATCTCACAGTGAGAGGATAAATGACTATTTAGATAGACACTGTTCATTCAGATGATCTGGTATTAGTGCTGCTCTCAAAGGCTAGATAAGGTTCTGTCAATATGAATGATTTATTAAATGCTGAGTCTGTTAGTTTTTTTGAAATGCAATATAATATGTCTGGAAAAGCTGAAAACACTCATACTGTACACATACAGTCAGGCAGGCAGGCAGGCAGGCACGCACGCACTCTCTCTCTCTCTCACACACACACACACACACACACACACACACACACATACATACACAGTCGATATGTGGAGAAAAAACATCGTAGAGCACTGTTTGCTAAATAATGCAAAACATGAAAAGCTTTTTTTTCCACACAGCACTCCATCAATAGACATATTGGCAAATGACTCTAATTTATCAGATTTACCAGTGCTCAGCAATAATTCTCCTGTCTGCCAGTGATTAATAGGAGCTTTTAAGCATCCAGATTTTCCTTTATTACATTCAGACCACATTTCTCTTCCTAGGCCGAGCCCGGGCGTTGGTTTGTCAAATTATCTTTTGACCAGCATACATTGAGCAACGTAACTGAGAAGTCTGATTATTAAAGACCAATTATTTGAAAAAAGCCAAATTGCTACTTAGTGAGAGAAGGCTCAAAGCATCATGCTCAATGGTACTGCTCTATATTCCTGTCACGGAATACTGACAGACTAGAGCGGGACATACACACATAAACTAGGAATTACATTCTTTAAAAAATAACTGGAGAGCATTAAGATGTCTCAATGTTTATGACTGCCACAAAATGCAAGATCGTTTCTTGGATCACTGTCACCAGAACGCAATACAATGTAGGCTTACACCATGGCCACGATAGAGGACAGGCCATGCTCTTCTTTCAGGTGAATTATGTCTCTTGCAGGCCAACGTAGGAGGCAGGGGTCCGTCTGTGTGTGGCAGCTCTGACACTAAGCAACCTGAAACTCAGGCGGTCCATTGTATTTTAGGAAACTAATTTCCTTCTTAACAAAAGGTTCTGAAATACATTTGGAAATTTGCTTTTGATGGAGCATTTATCAATCCTGCCGACAAACATGGAGTGGAGAGAAGAGGGAGATGGCTCCTGATACAAACAGAATATCACGGCAACGAAATCAGGACAAATGGAGAGACTGATGTCCAA
The DNA here is from genome assembly GCF_034236695.1 of Oncorhynchus nerka. NCBI lineage: Eukaryota > Metazoa > Chordata > Actinopteri > Salmoniformes > Salmonidae > Oncorhynchus > Oncorhynchus nerka. Next base: position 1,702,794 of record NC_088407.1, on the reverse strand, counting down.
ATTGTATTCACACAACCTGTTAGAGAGACATGTGTGTCGATCATTGACAAGGTTATTCAGTAGTTGTATAAACACACACACACACACACACACACACACACACACACACACACACACACACACACACACACACACACACAACAGGTGAAGGACACAGGACACAGTGCCCTAGATGTGAACCCAGCTCAGCTCAGTGTTGATGAGAAAAGCTGCTCTGGTGAGGAAGCCGTCCCAAATGATCCAGCACACGAGCAGGTGTGAACGAGACAATTAAGAGTTTTAATGAGGAGGAGGTGAGGATGGAGGGAGGAGAGGGGGAAAGGGAGCATGGAGAGAGGAGGGAGGAGACAGGAGCTGCATACCTTAGATGCCTTCCAATATACATCTAAAGAGCTTCTCTAGTGAATCTGACTCTAGCTCAGCTCTGCTCTGTCTCTCACTACACTATGAGAAAAAAGGTGCTATCTAGAGACTAAACAGGATCTTCAGATGTCGCCATAGGAGACATCACTCTTTAACAGTCTGGGTCAGTTGATTGTGAAATCATGTTTCATTCTAAAATGAAACTATGGAGACAGTGACCTAGATATTCTACTCTGCAGCTCCTCTCCCTCTCTCTCTCTCTCTCGCTCTCTCTCTCTCTCTCTCTCTCTCTCTTACTCTCTACTCTCACTCTCTCGATACTCTCAGGTTTTGTGTTGTATTTTCATCTGTGACCGTGTCTCTACTCCCCATTATAGAGTGGTCCCAATCCCCAGGCCAGAGGGATAATTAGATTTGGAAAAACTGAGAATAAATCTCCCCACTCCCTAAAAACACACCCAGCACTCCAGATTATGCTAATCAACTCCTCATGGTTCCTTTGAATGGAGGCAGAATGGGAGAGTTAACCGTCACCCGGAGGCCTGTAGCACTGGGAGGGGAGATAGCTACAGCTACTGAGATAAACATACAGAGAGTTCATCTAGAGGGCAGAATGGATGTGGAACCTATTGAACTACAGATGAAGGATCTTAATTTGATCACCATTTTGCTGATGAAAAATGTGCTGCATAGCAGGAAATGCAAACTTGTAGTACATTCAAGGTTTAGAAAGGCTTCTAAAGTTTGTAATGTCCACTTTAAAATTGTAGACTTGATTTGGCTTAATGTAAAACGTATCAACACCTACAAAAAATATCCATGAATTAGAATCCACATAATAATTCACATTTACTGATGCTGCAGGATTATTTTTGTGCTGTAGCAAACTGTCTCAAATTAAGATCTTACATCTGTAACAGTGTGATGTTAATGCTGTGCACTAATTGACTGTGATGTTTTAATTACATGATGTTGTAATTAGGAGGATGTCACGCCCTGACCGTAGATTGCTTTGTATGTTTCTATTTTTAGTTTGGTCAGGGTGTGATGTGGGTGGGTATTCTGTGTTGTATGTCTAGGTGTTGTGTTTCTATGTTTAGGCCTGGTATGGTTCCCAATCAGAGGCAGCTGGTTATCGTTGTCTCTGATTGAGAACCATACGTAGGCAGCCTGTTTTCCCACTATGGGTGTGGGAAGTTGTTTTCTGTCTTTGTGTGTCTGCACCAGACAGAACTGTTTCATTTGTTCCACTTTGTTGTTTTTTTGTTCTAGTGTTCAGTTTCTTTATTAAATTTACCATGAACACGTACCACGCTGCACCTTGGTCCTCTTCACCTTCTTCCACCTACGAATATCGTTACAGAGGAAGATTATCTCTTGTTACCCCTTACTTTTTGATCTGGACTTTAGATGTTCCCAGATCTGTAAAGACTCCAGAGTACTCAGTATGTGTTTGGAGTTAGGAACTCATTCACCCACACATCCAACTTTCTCACCTGAAAAATGCTTCTACGTTACCAAATGATTAAAGATTCATGTTACGAATCCCTTTTGGCCCGACAGTCTAGGGGGGGATGGTAATGAGACCCGTAACATAACTCATGCAAATTATTATTGTGACAAAGTAAAAGTGTGCACGAAATAACCACGACAACAGAAATCTACCGTCAAACTCTAGGTTTATTTATAAACACATGGTAATGGGGGGAGCAGGAAAAGGGGCTGAGCTGGACCCAAGGAAAGAAACAATACGTATTCAAAAACACCCCTAAGCTAGACTAGCCTACTTTAACAACAGCTAACTAACTAACCAAAAATACAGTGGGTGGTCCGCCCAGTTCTAACTAGTGTATTTAACAAAGTTCACCTACGGGTAGTGTATGGAATAATTAATTAGTATTCATTAGTTGACATGGTGTATAATGCACTTGCTGTATGGTCCAGTCAAGTTATGTTGTGTTTCCAACACAGTTCACAGCAGAGAGAATAGCCCATCCTCAGGGAGAGATAGAACTCTTCCCTCTGTCTCCGTTTTCATTATCTCTGTCTCCGTTTTCCTTATCTCTGTCTCCGTTTTCATGATCTCTGTCTCCATTTTCATTATCTCTGTCTCCTTGTGTTAGAACCCACACACAGCTTTTATATCTAACAGCTTCAATGCCCTCTTTCTCTCGTCTCTCTCTCTCTTTAACACATTCTCTCTCCTCTCTCCCTCATTACCTCACAATGTGCAAAGACTGTTAAATTAATTCTCTTCCAAGCGTCACTGTACTTTCCTGTGAACGGTCCCAGTGCTAAATGTTGTTTATCACACTCTAAGTGCTGGGGATAATGTGTGGTCCGGTCTTAAAACTCAACGCAATGATGCCACAGTGGTGGCAAATTGCTGTAGTTAAAACACATGCTGAAATTACCAGTGGCAATTTGTGTGTCGGAAATGCTCCATTCTCTTCAGTTTATTGTTAGCTTGTTGTTAGTGGTGTCACACTTTAGAGAGAGCTAGAGACGGAGGAGGGCGCCCTGATGTACTTATCTCCTCTTAGCTTCCTGTACATAACAAAACAATCATGTCTTTGTCTGTTTATGATGTCTGTGATGCTTCTGACTGAGATACAATGTGATCGTCCACACTTCTGGGAACAGTCCTGATTGTTGTGTGCTGTGTTCCGATGTGTACTCGGCTTATAGAATCACACAAGAGAGTCAAGCACTTGAGGGTGAAACTGCAAAACGCCAGAAAACAACGCAGATCCCACTGGTGTTATGAAATGACCCGTATCAGAATAATAGCAGTTTAACTATGCATGAACTCCAGAGAATACTGGGGAGAGAAACAATGAATTATCTCACCATGTAATTATTATTCATATGTTTGACAAATAGGAGAGGAGCTTTAGAGATGCATCCAACTGAGGAGAGAGAGAGAGAGAGAGAGAGAGAGAGAGAGAGAGAGAGAGAGAGAGAGAGAGAGAGAGAGAGAGAGAGAGGTAGAAAAGAGAATGGGAGAAAAGAGAGGAGAGAAATTGAGAAAGAGAGTGGGCTGGAGAGGAGAAAGAGGAGGGAGAGAGGGACAAGGTTGGACGAGGGAGATTCTCTTGAGAGTGAGTGTTATTAATCTGAGTGTCAGCACCTCTACCCACGCTCCTCTGGGGCGGAAATCTAGGGTTATGAAAGCTGCTCTCCCAGATGAAATACCACACCTGTCTACACACAGAGATGAGAGGAATAAAAGTAACAGGAAAAGAAGTGAAGAGAGGGAAAGAAAGAGAGTGATGTGGGTAGGATGGAGATAGAGACAGAAAAAGTGAGAGTCTGAATGTTAGACTCAGGCCCTTGCAGTGACGATGGCAAAAGACAGGTGAAAAATGCATGTCTTCATTCTTAAATTGCCTGTCATCAATTTACTTGTGAAATAGAGTAACATGGAGCTGAGTCCTGGCAGTCTGGAGGGAAGACCGGCTGTAAGAAAGTATATTAGAAGTCCCATAAGTGAAGCTTCAACCTCATGTCTCATCATTACAGGTTCCACTGCTGTATCCTCTATGAGACATACTCACTGTCGTTTAGTCAATCAATTAAGGGGAAAGTACATGAGTGTAATAAGCTCTGAGCAGGGTATTATAGCTACACTGGAGGTATCAGGTATGAGGATTTATTCATTTGTAATGCCTGGGTTAGAGAAAGATTATTGAAATATGTTTAACATATACCTGTTAGCAACTGCATGGTTGCCAATACTTTTGATGCATTGCGAAGGCCAATTCAAACAGTTCTACTTGACACAGACAAATCTGCACGTGTGTGCATGTGCGTGTGCACGTGTTGGTCTGTATGTGCCTAATTAACCAAATGCAGAGTCAGCAAAGTGGACCAGTGATGTCTTAGAATGGCTCATAGAAAAACAGCAGCCAGCTAGCCAGCAGTGAGATGCTATTTATTCAAATGACAAATCAAATCAAATGTTATTGTTTGAGTACAAATAATAAGCAGACGTGGGTGTAACGAAATGCTTACTTTTCTAGCTCCAAAACTGCAGTAATAGCTAACAATACAAAACAACACACGCAGATCCCAAAAAATTAAAGAAAGGGATTAAGAAATATTGAAATATTACACCGAGCAATGTCAGAGTCTGGAAAATAAATATATTGAAAAATGTTTTCTGCCCCTCCCAAAAGATAGAATTTGTAGATAATTGGCCCTCTTTCTGGGACTCACTCACAAACAGGACCAAGCCTGGCCTGCTGAGGAGTGACGGAGTCCATCCTAGCTGGAGGGGTGCTCTCATCTTATCTACCAACATAGACAGGGCTCTAACTCCTCTAGCTCCACAATGAAATAGGGTGCAGGCCAGGCAGCAGGCTGTTAGCCAGCCTGCCAGCTTAGTGGAGTCTGCCACTAGCACAGTCAGTGTAGTCAGCTCAGCTATCCCCATTGAGGCCATGTCTGTGCCTCGTCCTAGGTTAGGCAAAACTAAACATGGAGGTGTTCGCCTTAGCAATCTTAGCAATCACTGATCATAATCTTGATGTGATTGGCCTGACTGAAACATGGCTTAAGCCTGATGAATTTACTGTGTTAAATGAGGCCTCACCTCCTGGTTACACTAGTGACCATATCCCCCGTGCATCCCACAAAGGCGGGTTTTGTGTGGGTTTTGTCCAACATGTCTCTGGACCTACTCACTGTCACAGTCATACTCTGGACCTAGTTATGTCCCATGGAATAAATGGTGTGGCTTTTAATGTTTTTCCTCATAATCCTGGACTATCGGACCACCATTTTATTATGTTTGCAATTGCAATAAATCATCTGCTCAGACCCCAAACAAGGGGCATCAAAAGTCGTGCTATAAATTCTCAGACAACACAAAGATTCCTTGATGCCCTTCCAGACTCCCTCTGCCTACCCAATGATGTCAGAGGACAAAAATCAGTTAACTAACTGAGGAACTCAATATAACCTTGAGCAATACCCTAGAAGCAGCTACACCCCTAAAAACTAAAAACATTTCTCATAAGAAACTAGGTCCCTGGTATACAGAAAATACCCGAGCTCTGAAGCAAGCTTCCAGAAAATTGGAATGGAAATGGCACCACACCAAACTGGAAGTATTCCGACTAGCTTGGAAAGACAGTACCGTGCAGTATCGAAGAGCCCTCACTGCTGCTCGATCATCCTATTTTACTGTCGCAATGCTAACTAAAAAGTTAAATTCTAAATTCCCCAAGTGAGGATGGCTTTCACTTCAGCAGTAATAAATTCATGAATTTCTTTGAGGAAAAGATCATGACAATTAGAAAGCAAATGACGGACTTCTCTTTAAATCTGCGTATTCCTTCAAAGCCCAGTTGTCCTGAGTCTGCATAACTCTGCCAGGACATAGGATCAAGAGAGACACTCAAGTGTTTTAGTACTATATCTCTTGACACAATGATGAAAATAATCATGGCCTCTATAAACCATCAAGCTGCATACTGGACCCTATTCCAACTAAACTACTGAAAGAGCTGCTTCCTGTGCTTGGCCCTCCTATGTTGAACAAAATAAACAGCTCTCTATCCACCGGATGTGTGCCAAACTCACTAAAAGTGGCAGTAATAAAGCCTCTCTTGAAAAAGCCAAACCTTGACCCAGAAAATATTAAAACTATCGGCCTATATCGAATCTTCCAATCCTCTCAAAAATGTTAGAAAAAGCTGTTGCGCAGCAACTCAGTGCCTTCCTGAAGACAAACAATGTATACGGAATGCTTCAGTCTGGTTTTAGACCCCATCATAGCACTGAGACTGCACTTGTGAAGGTGGTAAATTACATTTTAATGGCATCAGACCGAGGCTCTGCATCTGTCCTCGTGCTCCTAGACCTTAGTGCTGCTTTTGATACCATCGATCACCACATTCTTTTGGAGAGATTGGAAACACATATTGGTCTACACGGGCAAGTTCTGGCCTGGTTTAGATCTTATCGTTTGGAAAGATATCAGTTTGTCTCTGTGAATGGTTTGTCCTCTGACAAATCAACTGTACATTTCGGTGTTCCTCAAGGTTCCATTTTAGGACCACTATTGTTTTCACTATATATTTTACCTCTCGGGGATATCCTTCGAAAACATAATGTTCACTTTCACTGCTATGCGGATGACACACAGCTGTACATTTCAATGAAACATGGTGAAGCCCCAAAATTGGGATGGCTGCAAACATTCTACTTTTAAACTCGGACAAAACAGAGATGCTTGTTCTAGGTCCCAAGAAACAAAGAGATCTTTTGTTGAATCTGACAATTAATCTTAATGGTTGTACAGTCGTCTCAAATAAAACTGTGAAGGACCTCGGCGTTACTCTGGACCCTGATCTCTCTTTTGACGAACATATCAAGACTGTTTCAAGGACAGATTTTTTCCATCTACGTAACATTGCAAAAATGATGCAGAAAAATTAATCCATGCTTTTGTTACTTCTGGGTTAGACTACTGCAATGCTCTACTTTCCTGCTACCCGGATAAAGCACGAAATAAACTTCAGTTAGTGCTAAATACGGCTGCTAGAATCCTGACTAGAACCAAAACATTTGATCATATTACTCCAGTGCTAGCCTTCCTACACTGGCCTCCTGTTAAGGCAAGGGCTGATTTCAAGGTTTTACTGCTAACCTACAAAGCATTACATGGGCTTGCTCCTACCTATCTCTCTGATTTGATCCTGCCGTACATACCTACACGTATGCTACGGTCACAAGACGCAGGCCTCCTAATTGTCCCTAGAATTTCTAAGCAAACTGCTGGAGGCAGGGCTTTCTCCTATATTGCTCCATTTTTATGGAATGGTCTGGCTACCCATGTGAGAGATGCAGACTAGGTCTCAACCTTTAAGTCTTTACTGAAGACTCATCTCTTCAGTGGGTCATATGATTGAGTGTAGTCTGGCCCAGGAGTGTGAAGGTGAACGGAAAGGCTCTGGAGCAACGAACCGCCCTTGCTGTTTCTGCCTGTCCGGTTCCGCTCTCTCCACTGGGATTCTCTGCCTCTAACCCTATTACAGGGGCTGAGTCACTGGCTTACTAGGGCTCTTTCATACCGTCCCTAGGAGGGGTGGGTTGAGTCACTGATGTGACCTTCCTGTCTGGGTTGGCGCCCCCCCCCCCTTGGGTTGTACTGTGGCGGAGATATTTGTGGGCTATACTCAGCCTTGTCTCAGGATGGTAAGTTGGTGGTTGAATATATCCCTCTAGTTGTTTGTGGACTGTGCTTTGGCAAAGTGGGTGGGGTTATATCCTTCCTGTTTGGCCCTGTTTGGGTATCATCGGATGGGGCCACAGTGTCTCCTGACTCCTCCTGTCTCAGCCTCCAGTATTTATGCTGCAGTAGTTTATGTGTCGGGGGGCTAGGGTCAGTTTGTTATATCTGGAGTACTTCTCCTGTCTTATCTGGTGTCCTGTGTGAATTTTAAGTATGCTCTCTCTAATTCTCTCTTTCTCTCTTTCTTTCTCTCTCTCAGAGGACCTGAGCCCTAGGACCATGCCTCAGGACTACCTGGCATGATGACTCCTTGCTGTCCCCAGTCCACCTGGCTGTGCTGCTGCTCCAGTTTCAACTGTTCTGCCTGCGGCTATGGAATCCTGACCTGTTCACCTGACGTGCTACCTGTCCCAGACCTGCTGTTTTCAACTCTCTAGAGACAGCAGGAGTGGTAGAGATACTCTTAATGATCGGCTATGAAAAGCCAACTGACATTTGCTCCTGAGTTGCTGACTTGCTGCACCCTCGACAACTACTGTGATTATTATGATTTATTTATGAACCTTTGAACATCTTGGCCATGTTCTGTTATAATCTCCACCCGGCACAGCCAGAAGAGGACTGGCCACCCCTCATAGCCTGGTTCCTCTCTAGGTTTCTTCCTAGGTTTTGGCCTTTCTAGGGGGTTCTTCCTAGCCACTGTGCTTCTACACCTGCATTGCTTGCTGTTTGGGGTTTTAGGCTGGGTTTCTGTACAGCACTTTGAGATATCAGCTGATGTACGAAGGGCTATATAAATACATTTGATTTGATTTTTGATTTGATTTGATATATACAGTACCAGTCAAAAGTTTGGACACACCTTCACATTCCAGGGTTTTTCTTTATTTGTACTATTTTCTACATTGTAGAATAATAGTGAAGACATCAACACTATGAAATAACACATATGGAATCATGTAGTAAGTAAAAAAGTGTTAAACAAATCAAAATATATTTTATACTTGAGATTCTTCAACTTAGCCACCCTTTGACTTGATGGCTACTTTGCACAATCTTGGCATTATGGACAGTACAGTATGTGAATAGAAAAGGTGTGTACAGCAGTAGTAATAAACTGGACAAGACAGACAGGACTGGCAAAAAGTGCTTTTCACTGACGAGTCACGGTTTTGTCTCACCAGGGGTGATGGTCGGATTCACGTTTATCGTCAAAAGAATGAGTGTTACACCGAGGCCTGTTCTCTGGAGCGGGATCGATTTGGAGGTGGTGGGTCCGTCATGGTCTGGGGCGGTGTGTCACAGCATCATCTGAGCATCATCTGAGCTTGTTGTCATTGCAGGCAATCTCAACTCTGTGCGTTACAGGGAAGTCGACAGAGGCGGGTTCTGGTAGATAAATGAGCATTCAATTCTCTGGTGGACATTCCTGCAGTCAGCTTGCCAATTGCAAACTCCCTCAAAGAGACATCTGGCATTGTGTTGTGTGACAAAACTGCACATATTAGTGGCATTTTATTGTCACCAGCACAATGTGCACCTGTGTAATGATCATGCTGTTTAATCAGCTTCTTGATATGCCACACCTGTCAGGTGGATGGACTACCTTGACAAAGGAGAAATGCTCACTAACAGGGATGTAAATAAATTTGTGCAAGAAATTTGAGAGAAATTTAACAAGGGACCAACACTACATATTGCGTTTATATTTTGTTCAGTGTAAATAGGATAGGCCTTGACTAGAATTCAGTATATGCATATGAAATGAGTTAAACAGTATGTAAATAGTGTTAATGACTATGTACATAGGGCAGCAGTCTCTACGTTGCAGGGTAGAGTACCAGGTGGTAGCCGATAGTGACAGTGACTAAAGATGAGGGCAGGGTACAGGGCACAGGCCGGCTAGTGGTGACTATTTAACAATCTGATGGCCTGGAGATAGAAGCAATTTTTCAGTCTCTCGTTCCCAGCTTTGATGCACCTGTACTGTCTCCACCTTGATGATTGTAGTGGACTGAACATGCCGTGGCCTGGGTGGCTGAGGTCCTTGATGATTGTAGTGGACTGAACATGCCGTGGCCTGGGTGGCTGAGGTCCTTGATGATTGTAGGTCCTTGATGATTGTAGGGGACTGAACATGCCGTGGCCAAGTTGGCTGAGGTCCTTGATGATAGCTTGGCCTTCCTGTGACACCGGATGCTGTAGATGTCCTGGCGGTTCAGGTAGTGTGCCCCCGGTGATGCTTTGGGCTGACCCCACCACCCTCTGGAGAGCCCTGCGGTTGCGGACGGTGCAGTTGCCGTACCAGGAGGTGATTCAGCCCGACAGGATGCTCTCAATGGTGCATCTGTAGAAGTTTGTGAGGGTCTTACGGGCCAAGACAAATTTATTTAGCCTCCTGAGGTCGAAGAAGCGCTATGGCGCCTTCTTCACCACACTGTCTGTGTGGATGGATCATTTCAGGTTGTCAGTGATGTGCACACCGAGGAACTTGAAGCGTTTCACCCTCTCCACTGCAGTTCAGTCAATGTGGATTGGGGTCAATTACCACATCCTTCGTGTTATTGACGTTGAGGGAGAGGTTATTTTCCTGGCACCACTCAGCAAGAGGCCTCACCTCCTTTCCACCTCTGACTGTTGTGTCGTCTGCAAAGAGTCACTGCCGCTAGTTGGCAAAAAAGATAACGCTCTCTGTACAGTACAGAATTATCTATTAGGGCCAGAGAGAGTGAGAAAGAGAGGGGGGGGGTAGCGAGTTAGAGAGACAGCCAGAGAGAGGATGAGACAGTTTATAATAATTTAAAGGTCTGTGTTTTTTAAATTAGTTAATGAAGAGAGAGAGAGAGAGAGAGAGAGAGAGAGAGAGAGAGAGAGTGATGGGCCCAGTATTTTGTAAAATTGCTATTGACTCTGTCTCGCTCTCCCTCTCCCTCTCCTGTTTGGATAAGTAGTAGAGAGTAGGACAGAGTGGTCCAATCACAGTGACTCTTTACATGTCAGAGATAGCGCTGTGTGACTTCACAGAGAGAGATGCTCCACTTAACTGTCTGACATTGTTCTTCTTGCTCCTCAATGCCAACGCCCATTTTACTATACACCCACTTAAGTATATGCCAAGGATATGTGTGTGTGTGTGTGTGTGTGTGTGTGTGTGTGTGTGTGTGTGTGTCAGAATGAAGAGCAGATTTATTAGGATGTAAGTTGTTTTGCCATAGCAGTCAGATGGAGACAGTGTTCTCTTATTGTGTACACAGACTCAGTGAGGCAGAAACTGTTCATCAGAGAGCTGTAGCGATGGCGATGAAACAAGCTGAACAGAACTCCCCCTAACACAGAGGTCATACAGTACAGAAACTCAACCAAACTGACTCCTACAGAAGAGAAGTAAATAACACAGTCATTTGTGTCTGTACACATCCCACTGTCCCACTGCACAAGGCCACTACTTGGAAATGCATTGTCAAACAATGTAGAAAATTGTACAGAAACACAAATACAAAATCTCCATTTCATATTTTTTGGAGGTTGCTCACCAGTTCCTTGGTGCAGGGAGAAAGTAGCTCCCAGGACATTGGATCATTAGGGGATAAATTGTCAGGACAGATATATTATCTTTAGAAGGAGACATTTATTCATGTGTGGTCTCCTCCCTGGCACTAAATGGTCATGTCACTGCCTGGCCTTGTGCTGGAGCCTGAATGATGCATGGACAGATCTGAGGCGGAGGTACAGAGGTGCGGAGATACGGAGAGAAAAACACTTTCCAACTAACTGCCTCCCGAGGTGCGAGGAGATCTGAAGGCCGCCGCTCACAGCTGCGTGAATTGGACTGAAACAAGTCTCCATATTCAGCCATTTATGATGTAGAGGAGCGGAGGGGAGGAAAATAGGGGGAGGAAGAGAAGAGGATGAGGGGATGAAAAGAGGGGGAAGAGGGGATGGGGAAGAGAGGAGAGGAGGAAAAGAGGATGAGAAGAGAGGAGGGGAGGAGAAGATGAGGGGGAGAGAGGAGGGGAGGAAAATAGGGGGAAAGAGGAGGGGGAGGAGTATAAGAGGAGGAGGGGAGTGAGGAAAGGAGAAAAGATGGGGTATGAGGAGAAGAAAAGAGGAGGACGGGGAAAGAGGAGGGGAGGAGGAGGGGAGGAAAGAGGGGGGGAGGAGGAGAGGAGAAGAGGAGGGGAGAGAGTAGGGGAGGGAGAAGAGGAAAAGAGGAGGACGGGAAAGAGGAGGGGAGGAGGAGGGGAGAAGAGGAGGGGAGAGAGTAGGAGAGGAGAAGAGAAGAGGGGGAGAGAGGAGTTGAGGAAAAGAGAAGAGAAGAGGGGAGGAGAAGAGGAGGGGGCGAGGAGAGACCTTGGGAGGGGAATGAAGGGCATCATCCAAGACAAACTCTGAGAGACAGAAACACTTCCATCTTCAGGCTGATACCTCTCTCCATCTCTCTCTCTGTGTCTATCTCTCTCTCTCTGGCATGTATTTGGCAGGCTCTCTGTATAAGGATGATGATGCTGGCAGGTAGCGACTGGGCTGAGAATAATCTCAGAGAAGGCAGCATTAACCTGTCTATTAGCATAAGCCATTACATGAATACCTGTAACATTACATAATCTATAGGAAATATATCAGCCTCCATACACCCAGACTACAAAATAACATAGGTCAAAACACAGGATTATGTAACTGCTGTGGGAAATAGGGCAGCCTCAGTTACAATCAACTGTTTCCAATGGTGAAAACGGACAGAAAATACCTCTACAGAAGCTCTATACAGTATACTTGACATATAAACTCAGTCAGTTATAGGAATAGGAAAAGAAATAGTCTGTGACATGAAGTATTTAGCATTTCATTCAGATCCCTATTAGCTATTGCTGAAGCAGTGGCTACTCTTCCTTGGGGTTCTGGAACAGGTGATTGTAGGGAAGTGACGTGTATTAAACCTGCTATGGGAAATAAAGTGTTGTGATTGATCTCATCACACTCGAGCTCAGAGAAAACCCAATTGAAGAGAATGTTACTCCAGACTGCTATTCTTCAGTAATAATAGAAGAGAGCATTGATCTGTTAAGTACAGAAAAGTCTAGAAGAAAAATAAATGCACAGCTATTTAGGCGAGGTGCTGGCTAGCAGAGTAGAAAACTTGAAAATAAAAGAGAGCCGCACACTCTAGGAGCTCAGATGCAAAAATGTAATTACCAACATTTCGACAGCCAAGCTGTCTTCATCAGTGTATAATCACAGACACTGTGGGATGACTCGTTTATATAGTGTCAAAAGACACAGGTGTCTGTAATCATGGCCAAGAGTGGCCTACTATCATTGGTTAATTATCAAATATTAAAATGGCATACAAAGAACAGCATACAAACAACAAATGGAGAGCATATGTTCATAAATTAATTTTAGACTACACAAGCTTACAAACAATTACAATGGCAAAGTCACAATAATCACATGAATGGCTTTCAGATCAAAGTCTACGTACAGAAAAGTCAACAAAGAAGAGTTTCACAGTCCAGCAGCCCCATCTGCAGGCTAAGCACAACACAATGAATAATGAAATCATCATAACCTTCTGCTGGACTTTACAACACATTCAAGAGAAAAACAGACAGAACAAAACCCCGAAATATCTTGGAAAACCTGCTCAATAAAATGTTAGACACACATGATGCAATCTCAGATGCACAAAACATTTTGTGATCCCCAAAAATAAAACCTGCAAAAATTGATCACCAACAGATGTTGTATTCCTAGCACTGACACATCATCCCCTTTACAGCCTAGATTAGCTAGCCTATAAGTATTTCTGAGTGGTCGGAACAATGTGCCTGCCTGTCTGCTAGGGGAATCCATACTACTGCTACTGGAGGAACAGGAACAGGACAAGGGCACAGGAGTCGATCTGTGCTTTTCATCTGCAGCCTGCAGTCAGCTCTTCCATCCAACCAGTCTTCTCCTCCATCTCGATTAGGGGCCTGACAGCACCGTTTAGACCAGGGGGATGAAGGACTGCCGGGCATCACACACTACAGCCACACCCGCCTGTCACACACACACAGCCCTCCCCCTATCCCATCCCCAGCGCCTGTCACAGCCAGAGTCATTCCCATAATATAGATCTGAGGGACAATGGCACTTACTTCCACAATGACAATTACTGCAGCCTGGCCCTGGAAACCCACTTACAGAGGCAATGTCACATCTCTCACTTTTAATAGCTGATTCAGTGATGTAGTGTGGTGAGGCTGTAATGTTTATGTGTGGATGTGGCTGGATGGAGATTTCATGTGCTGCACGCAAAGGCTTGTAAATTAGTGTTTTATATGGATATGCGAAGGTACATTAACATGCACACACACGCACGTACACACACATGGATACAGTGACCACTGTGGGCAACATTCAGAAGGTTCTGACTCTCTGTGTTTGTATTCCTAGTGGTACGGTGTGTGTTTACATTAGCATAACAGAAAGTAGACCTGTTTGTTTACAGAAATGTACCTTTTCAGTTGTTTGTTTATTCATTCCCTTTAAATTGTGGAGAGCAAACACAGATGGAGCAGGGGCTGCATTTTGTGTGTGTGTGTGTGTGTGTGTGTGTGTGTGTTTACTCTGTAAATGTGTTTGCTCTCACCTTTCTCTCCTCAGGTGAGTCTTTCCAGGTTAGTCTCTAAGAGCTTTCCACTTCTGGGTTGTGCAACATTTGCCCATTACTCTTTTCAAAATTCTTCAAGCTCTGTCAAATTGTTTGTTGATCATTGCTAGACAACCATTTTCAGGTCTTGCCATAGATTTTTAAGTACATTTAATTCAAAACTGTAACTCGGCCGCTCGCAACATTCACTGTCTTCTTGGTAAGCAACTCAGTGTAGATTTGGCCTTGTGTTTTAGGTTATTGTCCTGCTGAAAGGTGAATTCACCTCCCAGTGTCTGGTAGAAAGCAGAATGAACCAGGTTTTCTTCTAGGACTTTGTCTGTTTCTTCTTATCCTGAAAAAGTTCTTAACGATTACAAGCATACCCATAACATGATGCCGCCACCACTATGCTTGAAGATATGAAAAGTGCTACTCATTCATCTGTTGTATTGGATTCAGGACAATAAATTCATTGCTTGGCCACATTCTTTGCAGTATCACTTCAGTGCCTTGTTGCAAACAGGACGCACGTCTTTTCACTCTGTCAAATAGGTTAGTATTGTGGAGTAACTTCAATGTTGTTGATCCGTCCTCAGTTTTCTCTCATCACAGCCATTAAACTCTGTAACTGTTTTAAAGTCACCATTGGCCTCATGGTGAAATCCCTGAGCTGTTTCCTTCCTCTCCGGCCAACTAAGTTAGGAAGGACACCTGCCACTTTGTAGTGACTGGGTGTATTGATACATCATCCAAAGTGTAATGAATAACTTCACCATGCTCAAAGGAATATTCAATGTCTGTTTTTTTATTTTTTTTATTTTTTTTTACCCATCTACCAGAGATGGCCTTCTTTGAGGGGCTTTGGAAAACCTCCCTGGTCTTTGTGGTTGAATCTCTATTTGAAATTCACTGCTCGACTGATGCACCTTACATACAGTGGGGCAAAAAAGTATTTAGTCAGCCACCAATTGTGCAAGTTCTCCCACTTAAAAAGATGAGAGAGGCCTGTAATTTTCATCATAGGTACACTTCAACTATGACAGACAAAATGAGAAAAGAAATCCAGAAAATCTCATTGTAGGATTTTTAATGAATTTATTTGCAAATTAGTGTGATTTTAACCAATTATAAGTAGGCATTGACTACTAATTGCCTACTAATTTGTTGATGATGTCATTGGAAACACTTATTTTCCTCTATCTTTTATATTACCACATATGTCGATGTTGGAGTGGTGCTGGAGATGATGAACATGAAATGTAACTTTTTTTTAAATGTCCCTTTAACTGTTAAGCAAAGTGCCAGTGAGAACCGCTAACCAGCAAGACTGCAGCCTCTGATGATTGCAGCTTTGCACCTCTGATCTGAACTATCTCATTAGAGGAGGAAATAACTTTGCCTCTACAGTTACAGTGAAGAGATTCAGCAATACTTCCCTGCAGGAGCCTTAAAGGGAGAACTCGCTGATGTAGTCCATAGGCAGTAGATACCAATGGTACCTCAGGGGCATTACGGCCACAAGCTGTGTCTATGACATTCAGGTGAACTAGTCATTAAGAATAACCTCCTTAATCTGTCACTAGAGGGCGATGTGCTCCAGGTTTACTGTAAACCAAGTGCTCTGGTTAACAGTGCTCTAGCACAGGCAATTTAGCTTATAACAATCTACGAAACACAACAATAAAATGACGGAGAGTCATTATCGCCAGTTTGGACCTGCAGTGAGTGAGCTGGCTGGTCTATCCTGATGTTGGTTTAGACTGGAAGGAAACTGGGGTGACTGAGGTGACTGGGTCCAGCATAGAATTCACTACATAGGCCTGACAGTCTGGGACACTGTTTTACAGTCGACTCCCTTCTCTGGAGAAACGGACATGGTACACGTTCACTTCCGGTACTTCCTTATTTTGTTTGATAAAAATCTGCAGTTGATGCCATTTCCTAAAGATGTTTATCACTTTCATTTTCCACCAGCTGATTAGACAGTACTGGGAGCTCACTTCCTCATCCATGCTGTGTGTGTATAAACAGTGTTTAGTGTACTTTATCTGCTCTCCTCCCAGTGGAAGAGGGGAGACCCACTTATCTGAGCTTGAGTTTGGGGTTTATAGGGGGCAGTGTTTGGGCCTGGGCAGGCGGTTGAAGTGGAGAGAGTTGGGGTTGGCTCTGGGTTTTAGGCCGTGGGGTTGGCTCTGGGTCTAGGCCGTGGGGTTGGCTCTGGGTCTAGGCCGTGATGGGCTCGCCTTGAGAGGAGGTATTCTGTTGACAGTGGGTTGAATGGCATTCCTCTTCAGATAAATTCTCTAGATCTCTTTTCTGATATGATCTCATTTTTTTCTTCCTGTTTCACTTCTTTCCTCTCCTTCTCCTTCTCCTTCAGTCTCTCCTCCTACTTGAACACAGACATGCAAAAATATTGGAGTTACACAGACAGTTAACACACCATAACTCTGACTTAAATACCAGACAGGGGAAAATCTCCCCAGCCTGACAAATAGACTCTCTATAATGGATTGATGTGAGTATTCCCAGGGTTACGATGTTTGTTTGTGTAAGAGTTGGGAGAATCTTGGTGGAGTTGACGTGTCTTTGGCCTTTATGCCTTTGGTCCTGGGTTCAGGAGAGGTAGTCAATTATGTGCTGTTAGGCAGTGTTGGACTGTGTCCAAAAACAACTGCTAGCCCCTATACCCTTGTGCACTTGTTGAGACCTGGATGGATTTTGATAGACGTAAGCAAGCCTATTCAAGTACAAAGGGTACCAAATAACTACCATGTTGTTTACACCAATCAAGTATTTTCAGAAAGGAAGTGTTGTTTCTGAGCAGGGCCAGAGTGGGAGTCTGTTCTCTGCAGTGGATACATTAGCATTACCCTCTTCATTGGCTCATTTCACCGGACCAGCTCTCTCACTTCACTATTGAGCTCTCTGATTTCCTCAAATAAGCTGTCTGTAAGTTCATCATCCTTGCCTTGACCCTGGCCTCTATTCTCTCCCTTCCCTCTCTCCTCCTCCCCTCCACGCTTCACCCCTGCAGAACTAAACACAAAATATTTTCTCTGGGTATATTGACTCCCACACAGGGCTAAAGAGACCACATTCTCTACAAGACAACGTTCTTAAAGAGACAATTTTCAAGGCCCTCAAAACAGATACCATTGATGTGACTTTGACTCAGTCTGTTGTTGACATTCTCCACAGTGAGTGGTATCAGATCAGACATTCTGAGAGCACGCAGCAGCTTATCTCACTGTGTAGAACACCAGCAGTGACCATGATGGTGCTTGTGAACAAACCAAGCATATAGAATTGCACATCCATTCATTTGAGAGCATTATATGTGTTCCATGAACCTCTTTTTGCTCCTCAACTTTGTCTTTCTCCCTCCTTTTCTTTCTTTCTCTCTCTCCTCCCCTCTTACCTCTTTCTCAAGGCGTGCTATCTCTTCTATCTCTTCTATCTCTTATGTGCTGTATCCGTCTGCACACGCTCATTAAGAGCCTTATAATCATTGGAGATGTAGTCCAGTAGCCATTCTACTCCCTTTCTGATGGACCTATTCAATGTCTTCCCTGAGCCAAGTACAGCTGAGCACAACTTCTACAAGAACAACACAAGGGCATGTTCCAGGGACACAAATTCTTCACAGTAGCATATTCATTACGCCAATTCTGTTGCAAAACGTTTCTTAAAGGGAAACAAACAGAACGAAGCAGTGAGGGACCCACAGTCTTAGTAAAGAAGGTGCTATATCTTTAACCTGAAATAGTTATTTGTCTGTCTGCATATGATAACCTGTTGAAGAACCCTTTTCGGTTCTAGGTAGTCTTTTGGGCTCCATGTAGAATTATTTCCAAAAGAGTTCCACCTGTAACCAAAAAGGTTTATCCTATGGGAACAGTCGAAGAACCCTTTTGGAACCCTTTTTACCAAGAGTGTACCTGAATTTGTCCAATAGAAACTCTTATTTGGACTAACGATTACACCCCATGCCTTTAGGCATAAGCAAGATATGCTATGTTATGAGACACTTACTATGAAGAAGCTACATTGGTGTCTGTTGACCAGTGTCTCCAGAGAGAGACGGTGTATCAGCTCCACCTCAGAGCCATGGACAGGTTCGGCTCATTGGCAAGCCTAGGACAGAGATGGACAGGTTCGGTGTATCAGCTCCACCTCAGAGCCATGGACAGGTTCGGCTCATTGGCAAGCCTAGGACAGAGAGACGGTGGGTGTATCAACTCCACCTCAGAGCCATGGACAGGTTCGGCTCATTGGCAAGCCTAGGACAGAGAGACGGTGTATCGGCTCCACCTCAGAGCCATGGACAGGTTCGGCTCATTGGCAAGCCTAGGACAGAGAGACGGTGTATCGGCTCCACCTCAGAGCCATGGACAGGTTCGGCTCATTGGCAAGCCTAGGACAGAGAGACGGTGTATCGGCTCCACCTCAGAGCCATGGACAGGTTCGGCTCCACCTCATTGGCAAGCCTAGGACAGAGAGACTGTGTATCGGCTCCACCTCAGAGCCATGGACAGGTTCGGCTCATTGGCAAGCCTAGGACAGAGAGACTGTGTATCGGCTCCACCTCAGAGCCATGGACAGGTTCAGCTCATTGGCAAGCCTAGGACAGAGAGACTGTGTATCAGCTCCACCTCAGAGCCATGGACAGGTTCGGCTCATTGGCAAGCCTAGAACAGAGAGACGGTGTATCAGCTCCACCTCAGAGCCATGGACAGGTTCGGCTCATTGGCAAGCCTAGGACAGAGAGACGGTGTATCAGCTCCACCTCAGAGCCATGGACAGGTTCGGCTCATTGGCAAGCCTAGGACAGAGAGACCGTGTATCAGCTCCACCTCAGAGCCATGGACAGGTTCGGCTCATTGGCAAGCATAGGACAGAGAGACGGTGGGTGTATCAACTCCACCTCAGAGCCATGGACAGGTTCGGCTCATTGGCAAGCCTAGGACAGAGAGACGGGACAGACACACCTGTCACAACCCAAAACGGTTTATTTTGATTTTGTTGTCATAACACCTACACATTAGGAATGAATCATACACCTGTTTTTTATCTGCTGGTTACTATAACTCAGTTGTATTTCGTCTTACTGTTGGTTGACATTTAGTTCTCCACCCTGTGCTTTTATGAAACACATACAGTAGACCTTAATTTGGTCAAAAATGTCAGCCATGCTCAGTAGAGCCACTGGAGCCTGAGAAACACAATAGGGCCAGACCAGTGACTTAGCTAGCAGGCTGCACATTAGGCTCCATACATAATGTAATGTATAGAGCTAAAACAACTCTTCTACATCATTGCTGTTCTACACAACACAGCTCTATTTGTTCTATGACGCTGTTTGAGCAGCCCCTGGGACAGAATAGTCCACATCTGTTCTCCCTTCTCCCACTGGCCACAGAGAGTTCTCCCTGAGAGAGAAGGGGTGTGGCCAGACTGGCGGAACCACATTTCCTGGGAAGTGTTGTTTCTCTGTTATAGCAGTTTACTGACTAACTGTTAACATATAGGAAAACTAACAGAACACACACACACACGTGACCTACAGCTAATAAGTATTTGGAGTGGAGGGCTCAATAGATTCCCTGAGGATACCGTTCAGAAGGATGGGATATACATTTGGATAACTTCATGAATGCTTTTTGTGAAGTACGAATAATCCATTCTCCATGGCTTGGCTAAATTGACAGTTACATTCCTGGTCAAACATAAATGGCTGGCTCTAAGCCTCACGGATTACTTACTACAACAAGGTAAATAGCAGAACTCACACCTGCCTGACTCAGGATACTTGTTGTAAGTGTTAGAATATGTTTTCTTAAGTGTATGTTATTGTTTTCTCATGTGAAATTCAAGGTTCTTAAGACCAAAAATGGATTGAATAAAAATCAAAAAGGTCAGAGTTGCCTTTACCCCAGCAGAACACTTGCATTATGGTGACAAATGTCAACAGGCAGTTCTCTCATAAACTCTGTGACAGGTGAACAGATGGAAAGTTGGAAAGCAGTCAGAGAACAGAAGAAACCGTCAAAACATTCAGACACAGACAAGCTGGACTGAGTGTGTTTTCAGGCTAAATCTCGCATTGCTCTAGAATCGGTTGAGTAATGTCTGAATCATAGAGTTACAACGACCAGAACGGACAAAGCCCCGGCTTAGTCCATGGGAGGTAAACTCAATGACTGTGGTCCATCAACCATGACAGTTGACATGGATGGGAATGTGTTCTAGTATTTCTAATTCTATTGTTTGGTTTCAATATGATCTCCAGCCTAGAGAAGGTCAGAGGTCTGTAGTGTTAGAACATGCAGGAGGTCTCACACTTCAATACTGCACACACACACACACACACACACACACACACAAACACACACACACACACACACACACACACACACACACACACTAGCGGTGCGCAGGTCAGCTGTTTGTTCACTCGCACCCATCCGCAATTACTAATAACCCATCCGCAACCGGCCGACTATATGTGAACATCTGAGGTCCGCAACCGTCCCGAACCCGCTAATATATAAAATAATACATGTGAAAGGTTTTCTGTGCAGAATGTCCAAATGGCACCTGTTTGACCGGTTGTAAGGACATAGAAAGCTGTGAAAACGACTCAACATGTTTCTGATAGATTTCAGTTCAGCTTGGATGAATATTTTATGTGGTTGAAATACTATCAGGTTTTATGATGCTGGTATAGACAGCACCTCCACAAATGGTATCTAACTGCACAGTGCATTCTCTCAAGATGCTGAAAGAAAGAAAGCATATTTCTCAACTCCTGTTCCCCAAGTCAAAATTTAGCCTACATAGGGTGAATCAAGAAATGCTTAATTCTGCAGGAGTTAATATTAAGGCTATGTGAGAGGTTATAGACCTACAGTCAGTGTCCAGATTTCAGTTTCCATTCAACCCATCTGAACAGTAGGCTACAGTTCCCTTGACATACCATAGGTCTATTTGAAGCCCCACTCGTGTCACTGTGGATTTTGCATAGCTCCTCACAATCATCACACTGCTATCATCCTCTCACTACTTCACCAAATCTTTCCCAAACATTGCCTTTCTGACCCACCATTCTGTTTATTTTTACTCCATTTCGCAGCTTTTTCTCTTATTGTATTAAATTCCCACATTGTCCTTTTTGCCTCTGTGGATCGAAGTTATGTTTTCTGTCTGTTCCCAAAACCATTTGGTGATTGGCATGTAGGCTATTTGGCGTGTGTTGGCCTACAGTTATCGCATAAGCCTACGTTTTAGGGCCTAATGCCATATAGCTTAACATAATGAAAGGAAAACCTCAATGTAGCCTATAGATATAAATTGTACAAGAAAGGTTTTTTAAAGTATTGTTTTAATTTTGTTCAATCCACCCGCCCTTCATCCACACAATATATAACCACTGGGACTGTGGGTTATGAGTCAACCCCTGCAACACTAATCCACCCGCCCTTCATCCACACAATATATAACCACTGGGACTGTGGGTTATGAGTCAACCCCTGCAACACTAATCCACCCGCCCTTCATCCACACAATATATAACCACTGGGACTGTGGGTTATGAGTCAACCCCTGCAACACTAATCCACCCGCCCTTCATCCACACACTATATAACCACTGGGACTGTGGGTTATGAGTCAACCCCTGCAACACTAATCCACCCGCCCCTTCATCCACACACTATATAACCACTGGGACTGTGGGTTATGAGTCAACCCCTGCAACACTAATCCACCCGCCCTTCATCCACACACTATATAACCACTGGGACTGTGGGTTATGAGTCAACCCCTGCAACACTAATCCACCCGCCCCTTCATCCACACACTATATAACCACTGGGACTGTGGGTTATGAGTCAACCCCTGCAACACTAATCCACCCGCCCTTCATCCACACACTATATAACCACTGGGACTGTGGGTTATGAGTCAACCCCTGCAACACTAATCCACCCGCCCTTCATCCACACACTATATAACCACTGGGACTGTGGGTTATGAGTCAACCCCTGCAACACTAATCCACCCGCCCTTCATCCACACACTATATAACCACTGGGACTGTGGGTTATGAGTCAACCCCTGCAACACTAATCCACCCGCCCTTCATCCACACACTATATAACCACTGGGACTGTGGGTTATGAGTCAACCCCTGCAACACTAATCCACCCGCCCTTCATCCACACACTATATAACCACTGGGACTGTGGGTTATGAGTCAACCCCTGCAACACTAATCCACCCGCCCTTCATCCACACACTATATAACCACTGGGACTGTGGGTTATGAGTCAACCCCTGCAACACTAATCCACCCGCCCTTCATCCACACACTATATAACCACTGGGACTGTGGGTTATGAGTCAACCCCTGCAACACTAATCCACCCGCCCCTTCATCCACACACTATATAACCACTGGGACTGTGGGTTATGAGTCAACCCCTGCAACACTAATCCACCCGCCCTTCATCCACACACTATATAACCACTGGGACTGTGGGTTATGAGTCAACCCCTGCAACACTAATCCACCCGCCCTTCATCCACACACTATATAACCACTGGGACTGTGGGTTATGAGTCAACCCCTGCAACACTAATCCACCCGCCCTTCATCCACACACTATATAACCACTGGGACTGTGGGTTATGAGTCAACCCCTGCAACACTAATCCACCCGCCCTTCATCCACACACTATATAACCACTGGGACTGTGGGTTATGAGTCAACCCCTGCAACACTAATCCACCCGCCCTTCATCCACACACTATATAACCACTGGGACTGTGGGTTATGAGTCAACCCCTGCAACACTAATCCACCCGCCCTTCATCCACACACTATATAACCACTGGGACTGTGGGTTATGAGTCAACCCCTGCAACACTAATCCACCCGCCCTTCATCCACACACTATATAACCACTGGGACTGTGGGTTATGAGTCAACCCCTGCAACACTAATCCACCCGCCCTTCATCCACACACTATATAACCACTGGGACTGTGGGTTATGAGTCAACCCCTGCAACACTAATCCACCCGCCCTTCATCCACACACTATATAACCACTGGGACTGTGGGTTATGAGTCAACCCCTGCAACACTAATCCACCCGCCCTTCATCCACACACTATATAACCACTGGGACTGTGGGTTATGAGTCAACCCCTGCAACACTAATCCACCCGCCCTTCATCCACACACTATATAACCACTGGGACTGTGGGTTATGAGTCAACCCCTGCAACACTAATCCACCCGCCCTTCATCCACACACTATATAACCACTGGGACTGTGGGTTATGAGTCAACCCCTGCAACACTAATCCACCCGCCCTTCATCCACACACTATATAACCACTGGGACTGTGGGTTATGAGTCAACCCCTGCAACACTAATCCACCCGCCCTTCATCCACACACTATATAACCACTGGGACTGTGGGTTATGAGTCAACCCCTGCAACACTAATCCACCCGCCCTTCATCCACACACTATATAACCACTGGGACTGTGGGTTATGAGTCAACCCCTGCAACACTAATCCACCCGCCCTTCATCCACACACTATATAACCACTGGGACTGTGGGTTATGAGTCAACCCCTGCAACACTAATCCACCCGCCCTTCATCCACACACTATATAACCACTGGGACTGTGGGTTATGAGTCAACCCTGCAACACTAATCCACCCGCCCTTCATCCACACACTATATAACCACTGGGACTGTGGGTTATGAGTCAACCCCTGCAACACTAATCCACCCGCCCTTCATCCACACACTATATAACCACTGGGACTGTGGGTTATGAGTCAACCCCTGCAACACTAATCCACCCGCCCTTCATCCACACACTATATAACCACTGGGACTGTGGGTTATGAGTCAACCCCTGCAACACTAATCCACCCGCCCCTTCATCCACACAATATATAACCACTGGGACTGTGGGTTATGAGTCAACCCCTGCAACACTAATCCACCCGCCCTTCATCCACACACTATATAACCACTGGGACTGTGGGTTATGAGTCAACCCCTGCAACACTAATCCACCCGCCCTTCATCCACACACTATATAACCACTGGGACTGTGGGTTATGAGTCAACCCCTGCAACACTAATCCACCCGCCCTTCATCCACACACTATATAACCACTGGGACTGTGGGTTATGAGTCAACCCCTGCAACACTAATCCACCCGCCCTTCATCCACACACTATATAACCACTGGGACTGTGGGTTATGAGTCAACCCCTGCAACACTAATCCACCCGCCCTTCATCCACACACTATATAACCACTGGGACTGTGGGTTATGAGTCAACCCCTGCAACACTAATCCACCCGCCCTTCATCCACACACTATATAACCACTGGGACTGTGGGTTATGAGTCAACCCCTGCAACACTAATCCACCCGCCCTTCATCCACACACTATATAACCACTGGGACTGTGGGTTATGAGTCAACCCCTGCAACACTAATCCACCCGCCCTTCATCCACACACTATATAACCACTGGGACTGTGGGTTATGAGTCAACCCCTGCAACACTAATCCACCCGCCCTTCATCCACACACTATATAACCACTGGGACTGTGGGTTATGAGTCAACCCCTGCAACACTAATCCACCCGCCCTTCATCCACACTATATAACCACTGGGACTGTGGGTTATGAGTCAACCCCTGCAACACTAATCCACCCGCCCCTTCATCCACACAATATATAACCACTGGGACTGTGGGTTATGAGTCAACCCCTGCAACACTAATCCACCCGCCCTTCATCCACACTATATAACCACTGGGACTGTGGGTTATGAGTCAACCCCTGCAACACTAATCCACCCGCCCTTCATCCACACACTATATAACCACTGGGACTGTGGGTTATGAGTCAACCCCTGCAACACTAATCCACCCGCCCCTTCATCCACACACTATATAACCACTGGGACTGTGGGTTATGAGTCAACCCCTGCAACACTAATCCACCCGCCCTTCATCCACACACTATATAACTGGGACACTGGGACTGTGGGTTATGAGTCAACCCTGCAACACTAATCCACCCGCCCTTCATCCACACACTATATAACCACTGGGACTGTGGGTTATGAGTCAACCCCTGCAACACTAATCCACCCGCCCTTCATCCACACACTATATAACCACTGGGACTGTGGGTTATGAGTCAACCCCTGCAACACTAATCCACCCGCCCTTCATCCACACACTATATAACCACTGGGACTGTGGGTTATGAGTCAACCCCTGCAACACTAATCCACCCGCCCTTCATCCACACACTATATAACCACTGGGACTGTGGGTTATGAGTCAACCCCTGCAACACTAATCCACCCGCCCTTCATCCACACACTATATAACCACTGGGACTGTGGGTTATGAGTCAACCCCTGCAACACTAATCCACCCGCCCTTCATCCACACACTATATAACCACTGGGACTGTGGGTTATGAGTCAACCCCTGCAACACTAATCCACCCGCCCTTCATCCACACACTATATAACCACTGGGACTGTGGGTTATGAGTCAACCCCTGCAACACTAATCCACCCGCCCTTCATCCACACACTATATAACCACTGGGACTGTGGGTTATGAGTCAACCCCTGCAACACTAATCCACCCGCCCTTCATCCACACTATATAACCACTGGGACTGTGGGTTATGAGTCAACCCCTGCAACACTAATCCACCCGCCCTTCATCCACACACTATATAACCACTGGGACTGTGGGTTATGAGTCAACCCCTGCAACACTAATCCACCCGCCCTTCATCCACACACTATATAACCACTGGGACTGTGGGTTATGAGTCAACCCCTGCAACACTAATCCACCCGCCCTTCATCCACACACTATATAACCACTGGGACTGTGGGTTATGAGTCAACCCCTGCAACACTAATCCACCCGCCCTTCATCCACACACTATATAACCACTGGGACTGTGGGTTATGAGTCAACCCCTGCAACACTAATCCACCCGCCCTTCATCCACACATATATAACCACTGGGACTGTGGGTTATGAGTCAACCCCTGCAACACTAATCCACCCGCCCTTCATCCACACACTATATAACCACTGGGACTGTGGGTTATGAGTCAACCCCTGCAACACTAATCCACCCGCCCTTCATCACACACTATATAACCACTGGGACTGTGGGTTATGAGTCAACCCCTGCAACACTAATCCACCCGCCCTTCATCCACACAATATATAACCACTGGGACTGTGGGTTATGAGTCAACCCCTGCAACACTAATCCACCCGCCCTTCATCCACACTATATAACCACTGGGACTGTGGGTTATGAGTCAACCCCTGCAACACTAATCCACCCGCCCTTCATCCACACACTATATAACCACTGGGACTGTGGGTTATGAGTCAACCCCTGCAACACTAATCCACCCGCCCTTCATCCCACACAATATATAACCACTGGGACTGTGGGTTATGAGTCAACCCCTGCAACACTAATCCACCCGCCCTTCATCCACACACTATATAACCACTGGGACTGTGGGTTATGAGTCAACCCTGCAACACTAATCCACCCGCCCTTCATCCACACACTATATAACCACTGGGACTGTGGGTTATGAGTCAACCCCTGCAACACTAATCCACCGCCCTTCATCCACACACTATATAACCACTGGGACTGTGGGTTATGAGTCAACCCTGCAACACTAATCCACCCGCCCTTCATCCACACTATATAACCACTGGGACTGTGGGTTATGAGTCAACCCCTGCAACACTAATCCACCCGCCCTTCATCCACACACTATATAACCACTGGGACTGTGGGTTATGAGTCAACCCCTGCAACACTAATCCACCCGCCCTTCATCCACACACTATATAACCACTGGGACTGTGGGTTATGAGTCAACCCTGCAACACTAATCCACCCGCCCTTCATCCACACACTATATAACCACTGGGACTGTGGGTTATGAGTCAACCCCTGCAACACTAATCCACCCGCCCCTTCATCCACACACTATATAACCACTGGGACTGTGGGTTATGAGTCAACCCCTGCAACACTAATCCACCCGCCCCTTCATCCACACACTATATAACCACTGGGACTGTGGGTTATGAGTCAACCCCTGCAACACTAATCCACCCGCCCTTCATCCACACACTATATAACCACTGGGACTGTGGGTTATGAGTCAACCCCTGCAACACTAATCCACCCGCCCTTCATCCACACACTATATAACCACTGGGACTGTGGGTTATGAGTCAACCCCTGCAACACTAATTCACCCGCCCTTCATCCACACACTATATAACCACTGGGACTGTGGGTTATGAGTCAACCCCCTGCAACACTAATAACCACCCGTCAACCCCCCTTCATCCCACACTATATAACCACTGGGACTGTGGGTTATGAGTCAACCCCTGCAACACTAATCCACCCGCCCTTCATCCACACACTATATAACCACTGGGACTGTGGGTTATGAGTCAACCCCTGCAACACTAATCCACCCGCCCTTCATCCACACACTATATAACCACTGGGACTGTGGGTTATGAGTCAACCCCTGCAACACTAATCCACCCGCCCTTCATCCACACACTATATAACCACTGGGACTGTGGGTTATGAGTCAACCCCTGCAACACTAATCCACCCGCCCTTCATCCACACACTATATAACCACTGGGACTGTGGGTTATGAGTCAACCCCTGCAACACTAATCCACCCGCCCTTCATCCACACACTATATAACCACTGGGACTGTGGGTTATGAGTCAACCCCTGCAACACTAATCCACCCGCCCTTCATCCACACTATATAACCACTGGGACTGTGGGTTATGAGTCAACCCTGCAACACTAATCCACCCGCCCTTCATCCACACACTATATAACCACTGGGACTGTGGGTTATGAGTCAACCCTGCAACACAACCCCTTCAACACTAATCCACCGTCAACCCCTTCATCCACACACTATATAACCACTGGGACTGTGGGTTATGAGTCAACCCCTGCAACACTAATCCACCCGCCCTTCATCCACACACTATATAACCACTGGGACTGTGGGTTATGAGTCAACCCCTGCAACACTAATCCACCCGCCCTTCATCCACACACTATATAACCACTGGGACTGTGGGTTATGAGTCAACCCCTGCAACACTAATCCACCCGCCCTTCATCCACACACTATATAACCACTGGGACTGTGGGTTATGAGTCAACCCCTGCAACACTAATCCACCCCTTCATCCACACACTATATAACCACTGGGACTGTGGGTTATGAGTCAACCCCTGCAACACTAATCCACCGCCCTTCATCCACACTATATAACCACTGGGACTGTGGGTTGTGAGTCAACCCCTGCAACACTAATCCACCGCCCTTCATCTTCATCCACACTATATAACCACTGGGACTGTGGGTTATGAGTCAACCCCTGCAACACTAATCCACCCGCCCTTCATCCACACACTATATAACCACTGGGACTGTGGGTTATGAGTCAACCCCTGCAACACTAATCCACCCGCCCTTCATCACACACTATATAACCACTGGGACTGTGGGTTATGAGTCAACCCCTGCAACACTAATCCACCCGCCCTTCATCCACACACTATATAACCACTGGGACTGTGGGTTATGAGTCAACCCCTGCAACACTAATCCACCCGCCCTTCATCCACACACTATATAACCACTGGGACTGTGGGTTATGAGTCAACCCCTGCAACACTAATCCACCCGCCCTTCATCCACACACTATATAACCACTGGGACTGTGGGTTATGAGTCAACCCCTGCAACACTAATCCACCCGCCCTTCATCCACACACTATATAACCACTGGGACTGTGGGTTATGAGTCAACCCCCTGCAACACTAATCCACCCGCCCTTCATCCCACACTATATAACCACTGGGACTGTGGGTTATGAGTCAACCCTGCAACACTAATCCACCCGCCCTTCATCCACACTATATAACCACTGGGACTGTGGGTTATGAGTCAACCCCTGCAAATACGAATAATCCACCCTGGGCCCTTCATCTTCATCCACAATATATAACCACTGGGACTGTGGGTTATGAGTCAACCCCTGCAACACTAATCCACCCGCCTCTTCATCCACACACTATATAACCACTGGGACTGTGGGTTGCGAGTCAACCCCTGCAACACTAATCCACCCGCCCTTCATCCACACAATATATAACCACTGGGACTGTGGGTTATGAGTCAACCCCTGCAACACTAATCCACCCGCCCTTCCATCCACACATTATATAACCACTGGGACTGTGGGTTATGAGTCAACCCCTGCAACACTAATCCACCGCCCTTCATCCACACACTATAGCAACCACTGGGACCAGGGTTATGAGTCAACCCCTGCAACACTAATCCACCCGCCCTTCATCCACACACTATATAAATCCACTGGACTGTGGGTTATGAGTCAACCCCTGCAACACTAATCCACCCGCCCTTCATCCACACAATATATAACCACTGGGACTGTGGGTTATGAGTCAACCCTGCAACACTAATCCACCCGCCCTTCATCCACACTAATATAACCACTGGGACTGTGGGTTAAGAGTCAACCCCCTGCAACACTAATCCACCCGCCCTTCATCCACACTATATATAACCACTGGGACTGTGGGTTGTGAGTCAATCCCTGCAACACTAATCCACCTGCCCTTCATCCCACACACTATATAACCACTGGGACTGTGGGTTATGAGTCAACCCTGCAACACTAATCCACCCGCCCTTCATCCACACACCATATAACCACTGGGACTGTGGGTTAAGAGTCAACCCTGCAAACACCAATCCACCCGCCCTTCATCCACACACTATATAACCACTTTTGGGACTGTGGGTTATGAGTCAACCCCTGCAACACTAATCCAATCCTATATAACCACTGGGACAAGGAGTCTAATCCATCCATCCACACTATATAACCACTGGGACTGTGGGTTATGAGTCAACCCCTGCAACACTAATCCACCCGCCCTTTCATCCACACACTATATAACCACTGGGACTGTGGGTTATGAGTCAACCCCTGCAACACTAATCCACCCGCCCCTTCATCCACACACTATATAACCACTGGGACTGTGGGTTGTGAGTCAACCCCTGCAACACTAATCCACCCGCCCTTCATCCCACACTATATAACCACTGACCGGCTATGAGTCAACCCTGCAACACTAATCCACCCGCCCTTCATCCACACACTATATAACCACTGGGACTGTGGGTTATGAGTCAACCCCTGCAACACTAATCCACCCGCCTTCATCCACACACTATATAAACCACTGGGACTGTGGGTTATGAGTCAAACCAACACTAATCCACCCGCCCTTCATCCACACAACACTAATCCACCCTGCCCTTCATCCACACACTATATAACCACTCACTGTGGGTTATGAGTCAACCCCCTGCAACACTAATCCACCTGCCTCCCTTCATCCACACACTATATAACCACTGGGACTGTGGGTTATGAGTCAAACCCTGCAACACTAATCCACCCGCCCTCTATCCACACACTATATAACCACTGGACTGTGGGTTGGTGAGTCAACCCCTGCAACACTAATCCACCCGCCCTTCATCCACACACTATATAACCACTGGGACTGTGGGTTATGAGTCAACCCCTGCAACACTAATCCACCCGCCCCTTCATCCACACACTATATAACCACTGGGACTGTGGGTTATGAGTCAACCCCTGCAACACTAATCCACCCGCCCCTCTTCATCCACACACTATATAACCACTGGGACTGTGGGTTATGAGTCAACCCCTGCAACACTAATCCACCCGCCTCATCCACACAATATATAACCACTGGACCGGGTTATGAGTCAACCCCTGCAACACGAACCACCCGCTTCATCCACACAATTATATAACCACTGGGACTGTGGGTTATGAGTCAACCCCTGCAACACTAATCCACCCGCCCCTTCATCCACACACTATATAACCACTGGACTGTGGGTTGCAGAGTCAACCCCTGCAACACTAATCCACCCGCCCTTCATCCACACACTATATAACCACTGGGACTGTGGGTTATGAGTCAACCCCTGCAACACTAATCCACCCGCCCTTCATCCACACACTATATAACCACTGGGACTGTGGGTTATGAGTCAACCCCTGCAACACTAATCCACCCGCCCTTCATCCACACACTATATAACCACTGGGACTGTGGGTTATGAGTCAACCCCTGCAACACTAATCCACCCGCCCTTCATCCACACACTATATAACCACTGGGACTGTGGGTTATGAGTCAACCCCTGCAACACTAATCCACCCGCCCTTCATCCACACACTATATAACCACTGGGACTGTGGGTTATGAGTCAACCCCTGCAACACTAATCCACCCGCCTTCATCCACACACTATATAACCACTGGGACTGTGGGTTATGAGTCAACCCCTGCAACACTAATCCACCCGCCCTTCATCCACACACTATATAACCACTGGGACTGTGGGTTATGAGTCAACCCCTGCAACACTAATCCACCCGCCCTTCATCCACACACTATATAACCACTGGGACTGTGGGTTATGAGTCAACCCCTGCAACACTAATCCACCCGCCCTTCATCCACACACTATATAACCACTGGGACTGTGGGTTATGAGTCAACCCCTGCAACACTAATCCACCCGCCCTTCATCCACACACTATATAACCACTGGGACTGTGGGTTATGAGTCAACCCCTGCAACACTAATCCACCCGCCCTTCATCCACACACTATATAACCACTGGGACTGTGGGTTATGAGTCAACCCCTGCAACACTAATCCACCCGCCCTTCATCCACACACTATATAACCACTGGGACTGTGGGTTATGAGTCAACCCCTGCAACACTAATCCACCCGCCCTTCATCCACACACTATATAACCACTGGGACTGTGGGTTATGAGTCAACCCCTGCAACACTAATCCACCCGCCCTTCATCCACACACTATATAACCACTGGGACTGTGGGTTATGAGTCAACCCCTGCAACACTAATCCACCCGCCCTTCATCCACACATATATAACCACTGGGACTGTGGGTTATGAGTCAACCCCTGCAACACTAATCCACCCGCCCTTCATCCACACACTATATAACCACTGGGACTGTGGGTTATGAGTCAACCCCTGCAACACTAATCCACCCGCCCTTCATCCACACAATATATAACCACTGGGACTGTGGGTTGTGAGTCAACCCCTGCAACACTAATCCACCCGCCCTTCATCCACACACTATATAACCACTGGGACTGTGGGTTATGAGTCAACCCCTGCAACACTAATCCACCCGCCCTTCATCCACACACTATATAACCACTGGGACTGTGGGTTATGAGTCAACCCCTGCAACACTAATCCACCCGCCCTTCATCCACACACTATATAACCACTGGGACTGTGGGTTATGAGTCAACCCCTGCAACACTAATCCACCCGCCCTTCATCCACACACTATATAACCACTGGGACTGTGGGTTATGAGTCAACCCCTGCAACACTAATCCACCCGCCCTTCATCCACACACTATATAACCACTGGGACTGTGGGTTATGAGTCAACCCCTGCAACACTAATCCACCCGCCCCTTCATCCACACACTATATAACCACTGGGACTGTGGGTTATGAGTCAACCCCTGCAACACTAATCCACCCGCCCTTCATCCACACACTATATAACCACTGGGACTGTGGGTTATGAGTCAACCCCTGCAACACTAATCCACCCGCCCTTCATCCACACACTATATAACCACTGGGACTGTGGGTTATGAGTCAACCCCTGCAACACTAATCCACCCGCCTTCATCCACACACTATATAACCACTGGGACTGTGGGCTATGAGTCAACCCCTGCAACACTAATCCACCCGCCCTTCATCCACACACTATATAACCACTGGGACTGTGGGTTATGAGTCAACCCCTGCAACACTAATCCACCCGCCCTTCATCCACACAATATATAACCACTGGGACTGTGGGTTATGAGTCAACCCCTGCAACACTAATCCACCCGCCCTTCATCCACACACTATATAACCACTGGGACTGTGGGTTATGAGTCAACCCCTGCAACACTAATCCACCCGCCCTTCATCCACACACTATATAACCACTGGGACTGTGGGTTATGAGTCAACCCCTGCAACACTAATCCACCCGCCCTTCATCCACACACTATATAACCACTGGGACTGTGGGTTATGAGTCAACCCCTGCACAACACTAATCCACCCGCCCTTCATCCACACACTATATAACCACTGGGACTGTGGGTTATGAGTCAACCCCTGCAACACTAATCCACCCGCCCCTTCATCCACACACTATATAACCACTGGGACTGTGGGTTATGAGTCAACCCCTGCAACACTAATCCACCCGCCCCTTCATCCACACACTATATAACCACTGGGACTGTGGGTTATGAGTCAACCCCTGCAACACTAATCCACCCGCCCTTCATCCACACATATATAACCACTGGGACTGTGGGTTATGAGTCAACCCCTGCAACACTAATCCACCCGCCCTTCATCCACACACTATATAACCACTGGGACTGTGGGTTATGAGTCAACCCCTGCAACACTAATCCACCCGCCCTTCATCCACACACTATATAACCACTGGGACTGTGGGTTATGAGTCAACCCCTGCAACACTAATCCACCCGCCCTTCATCCACACTATATAACCACTGGGACTGTGGGTTATGAGTCAACCCCTGCAACACTAATCCACCCGCCCTTCATCCACACACTATATAACCACTGGGACTGTGGGTTATGAGTCAACCCCTGCAACACTAATCCACCCGCCCTTCATCCACACACTATATAACCACTGGGACTGTGGGTTATGAGTCAACCCCTGCAACACTAATCCACCCGCCCTTCATCCACACACTATATAACCACTGGGACTGTGGGTTATGAGTCAACCCCTGCAACACTAATCCACCCCGCCCTTCATCCACACACTATATAACCACTGGGACTGTGGGTTATGAGTCAACCCCTGCAACACTAATCCACCCAGCTCCTTCATCCACACATATATAACCACTGGGACTGTGGGTTATGAGTCAACCCCTGCAACACTAATCCACCCGCCCTTCATCCACACACTATATAACCACTGGGACTGTGGGTTATGAGTCAACCCCTGCAACACTAATCCACCCGCCCTTCATCCACACACTATATAACCACTGGGACTGTGGGTTGTGAGTCAACCCCTGCAACACTAATCCACCCGCCCTTCATCCACACACTATATAACCACTGGGACTGTGGGTTATGAGTCAACCCCTGCAACACTAATCCACCCGCCCTTCATCCACACACTATATAACCACTGGGACTGTGGGTTATAGAGTCAACCCCTGCAACACTAATCCACCCGCCCTTCATCCACACACTATATAACCACTGGGACTGTGGGTTATGAGTCAACCCCTGCAACACTAATCCACCCGCCCTTCATCCACACACTATATAACCACTGGGACTGTGGGTTATGAGTCAACCCCTGCAACACTAATCCACCCGCCCTTCATCCACACACTATATAACCACTGGGACTGTGGGTTATGAGTCCAACCCCTGCAACACTAATCCACCCGCCCTTCATCCACACACTATATAACCACTGGGACTGTGGGTTATGAGTCAACCCCTGCAACACTAATCCACCCGCCCTTCATCCACACACTATATAACCACTGGGACTGTGGGTTATGAGTCAACCCCTGCAACACTAATCCACCCGCCCTTCATCCACACACTATATAACCACTGGGACTGTGGGTTATGAGTCAACCCCTGCAACACTAATCCACCCGCCCTTCATCCACACACTATATAACCACTGGGACTGTGGGTTATGAGTCAACCCCTGCAACACTAATCCACCCGCCCTTCATCCACACACTATATAACCACTGGGACTGTGGGTTATGAGTCAACCCCTGCAACACTAATCCACCCGCCCTTCATCCACACACTATATAACCACTGGGACTGTGGGTTATGAGTCAACCCCTGCAACACTAATCCACCCGCCCCTTCATCCACACACTATATAACCACTGGGACTGTGGGTTATGAGTCAACCCCTGCAACACTAATCCACCCGCCCTTCATCCACACACTATATAACCACTGGGACTGTGGGTTATGAGTCAACCCCTGCAACACTAATCCACCCGCCCTTCATCCACACACTATATAACCACTGGGACTGTGGGTTGTGAGTCAACCCCTGCAACACTAATCCACCCGCCCTTCATCCACACACTATATAACCACTGGGACTGTGGGTTATGAGTCAACCCTGCAACACTAATCCACCCGCCCTTCATCCACACACTATATAACCACTGGGACTGTGGGTTGTGAGTCAACCCCTGCAACACTAATCCACCCGCCCTTCATCCACACACTATATAACCACTGGGACTGTGGGTTATGAGTCAACCCCTGCAACACTAATCCACCCGCCCTTCATCCACACACTATATAACCACTGGGACTGTGGGTTATGAGTCAACCCCTGCAACACTAATCCACCCGCCCTTCATCCACACACTATATAACCACTGGGACTGTGGGTTATGAGTCAACCCCTGCAACACTAATCCACCCGCCCTTCATCCACACACTATATAACCACTGGGACTGTGGGTTATGAGTCAACCCCTGCAACACTAATCCACCCGCCCTTCATCCACACACTATATAACCACTGGGACTGTGGGTTATGAGTCAACCCCTGCAACACTAATCCACCCGCCCTTCATCACACACTATATAACCACTGGGACTGTGGGTTATGAGTCAACCCCTGCAACACTAATCCACCCGCCCTTCATCCACACACTATATAACCACTGGGACTGTGGGTTATAGAGTCAACCCCTGCAACACTAATCCACCCGCCCTTCATCCACACACTATATAACCACTGGGACTGTGGGTTATAGGTCAACCCCTGCAACTAATCCGCCGCCCTTCATCCACACACTATATAACCACTGGGACTGTGGGTTATGAGTCCAACCCGCACCTAATCACTTGCCCTTCATCCACACACTATATAACCACTGGGACTGTGGGTTATAGGTCCAACCCCTGTAAACACTAATCACCCCGCCCTTCATCCACACTATATAACCACTGGGACTGTGGGTTATGAGTCAACCCCTGCAACACTAATCCACCCGCCCTTCATCCACACACTATATAACCACTGGGACTGTGGGTTATGAGTCAACCCCTGCAACACTAATCCACCCGCCCTTCATCCACACACTATATAACCACTGGGACTGTGGGTTATGAGTCAACCCCTGCAACACTAATCCACCCGCCCTTCATCCACACACTATATAACCACTGGGACTGTGGGTTATGAGTCAACCCCTGCAACACTAATCCACCCCGCCCTTCATCCACACATATATAACCACTGGGACTGTGGGTTATGAGTCAACCCCTGCAACACTAATCCACCCGCCCTTCATCCACACACTATATAACCACTGGGACTGTGGGTTATGAGTCAACCCCTGCAACACTAATCCACCCGCCCTTCATCCACACACTATATAACCACTGGGACTGTGGGTTATGAGTCAACCCCTGCAACACTAATCCACCCGCCCTTCATCCACACACTATATAACCACTGGGACTGTGGGTTATGAGTCAACCCCTGCAACACTAATCCACCCGCCCTTCATCCACACACTATATAACCACTGGGACTGTGGGTTATGAGTCAACCCCTGCAACACTAATCCACCCGCCCTTCATCCACACAACTATATAACCACTGGGACTGTGGGCGTGTAGATCCAACCCCTGCAACACTAATCCACC
>NC_088407.1:1652500-1665353 GCF_034236695.1 Oncorhynchus nerka | reverse complement strand
ATATACTTCGTTCAGTTACGTGTTATAGGTGCAGTGTGATATATACAGGGTATTACGGTACAGAGTCAATGTGGAGGCTATATACAGGGTATTATGGTACAGAGTCAATGTGGGGGCTATATACATGGGGTACCGGTACAGAGTCAATGTGGAGGCTATATACAGGGGGTACCGGTACAGAGTCAATGTGGAGGCTATATACAGGGTATTACGGTACAGAGTCAATGTGGAGGCTATATACAGGGGGTACCGGTACAGAGTCAATGTGGAGGCTATATACAGGGGGTACCGGTACAGAGTCAATGTGGAGGCTATATACAGGGGGTACAGAGTCAATGTGGAGGCTATATACAGGGGGTACTGGTACAGAGTCAATGTGGAGGCTATATACAGGGTATTACGGTACAGAGTCAATGTGGAGACTATATACAGGGGGTACTGGTACAGAGTCAATGTGGAGGCTATATACAGGGGGTACTGGTACAGAGTCAATGTGGAGGTTATATACAGGGGGTACTGGTACAGAGTCAATGTGGAGGCTATATACAAGGTATTACGGTACAGAGTCAATGTGGAGGCTATATACAGGGGGTACCGGTACAGAGTCAATGTGGAGGCTATATACAGGGGGTACTGGTACAGAGTCAATGTGGAGGCTATATACAGGGTATTACGGTACAGAGTCAATGTGGAGGCTATATACAGGGGGTACCGGTACAGAGTCAATGTGGAGGCTATATACAGGGGGCACCGGTATAGAGTCAATGTGGAGACTATATACAGGGGGCACCGGTACAGAGTCAATGTGGAGGCTATATACAGGGGGTACCGGTACAGAGTCAATGTGGAGGCTATATACAGGGTATTACGGTACAGAGTCAATGTGGAGGCTATATACAGGGGGTACCGGTACAGAGTCAATGTGGAGGCTATATACAGGGGCTACC
This sequence comes from Oncorhynchus nerka, assembly GCF_034236695.1. NCBI lineage: Eukaryota > Metazoa > Chordata > Actinopteri > Salmoniformes > Salmonidae > Oncorhynchus > Oncorhynchus nerka. The sequence goes on along the minus strand of NC_088407.1, from coordinate 1,664,406 downwards.
GGTACAGAGTCAATGTGGAGGCTATATACAGGGTATTACGGTACAGAGTCAATGTGGAGGCTATATACAGGGGGTACCGGTACAGAGTCAATGTGGAGGCTATATACAGGGTATTACGGTACAGAGTCAATGTGGAGGCTATATACAGGGGGTACCGGTACAGAGTCAATGTGGAGGCTATATACAGGGGGTACCGGTACAGAGTCAATGTGGAGGCTATATACAGGGGTACAGAGTCAATGTGGAGGCTATATACAGGGTATTACGGTACAGAGTCAATGTGGAGACTATATACAGGGGGTACTGGTACAGAGTCAATGTGGAGGCTATATACAGGGGGTACTGGTACAGAGTCAATGTGGAGGCTATATACAGGATATTACGGTACAGAGTCAATGTGGAGGCTATATACAGGGGGTACAGAGTCAATGTGGAGGCTATATACAGGGTATTACGGTACAGAGTCAATGTGGAGACTATATACAGGGGGTACTGGTACAGAGTCAATGTGGAGGCTATATACAGGGGGTACAGGTACAGAGTCAATGTGGAGGCTATATACAGGGTATTACGGTACAGAGTCAATGTGGAGGCTATATACAGGGGGTACCGGTACAGAGTCAATATGGAGGCTATATACAGGGTATTACGGTACAGAGTCAATGTGGAGGCTATATACAGGGTATTATGGTACAGAGTCAATGTGGGGGCTATATACATGGGGTACCGGTACAGAGTCAATGTGGAGGCTATATACAGGGGGTACCGGTACAGAGTCAATGTGGAGGCTATATACAGGGTATTACGGTACAGAGTCAATGTGGAGGCTATATACAGGGGGTACCGGTACAGAGTCAATGTGGAGGCTATATACAGGGGGTACCGGTACAGAGTCAATGTGGAGGCTATATACAGGGGGTACAGAGTCAATGTGGAGGCTATATACAGGGTATTACGGTACAGAGTCAATGTGGAGACTATATACAGGGGGTACTGGTACAGAGTCAATGTGGAGGCTATATACAGGGTATTACGGTACAGAGTCAATGTGGAGACTATATACAGGGGGTACTGGTACAGAGTCAATGTGGAGGCTATATACAGGGGGTACTGGTACAGAGTCAATGTGGAGGTTATATACAGGGGGTACTGGTACAGAGTCAATGTGGAGGCTATATACAGGGTATTACGGTACAGAGTCAATGTGGAGGCTATATACAGGGGGTACCGGTACAGAGTCAATGTGGAGGCTATATACAGGGGGTACCGGTACAGAGTCAATGTGGAGGCTATATACAGGGGGTACTGGTACAGAGTCAATGTGGAGGCTATATACAGGGGGTACTGGTACAGAGTCAATGTGGAGGCTATATACAGGGGGTACCGGTACAGAGTCAATGTGGAGGCTATATACAGGGGGTACCGGTACAGAGTCAATATGGAGGCTATATACAGGGGGTACCGGTACAGAGTCAATGTGGAGGCTATATACAGGGGGTACTGGTACAGAGTCAATGTGGAGGCTATATACAGGTTATTACGGTACAGAGTCAATGTGGAGGCTATATACAGGGGGTACCAGTACAGAGTCAATGTGGAGGCTATATACAGGGGGTACCGGTACAGAGTCAATGTGCGGGGGCACCCGTTAGTCGAGGTAATTGAGGTAATATGTAGGTAGAGTTATTAAAGTTACTATGAATAGGTAATAAACAGAGAGTAGCAGCTCATGTTAGTGTAGATAGAACCAGTATAGATCTAGACCACCTAGAGAGAAACCACCTCATGTTAGTGTAGATAGAACCAGTATAGATCTAGACCACATAGAGAGAAACCACCTCATGTTAGTGTAGATAGAACCAGTATAGATCTAGACCACCTAGAGAGAAACCACCTCATGTTAGTGTAGATAGAACCAGTATAGATCTAGACCACCTAGAGAGAAACCACCTCATGTTAGTGTAGATAGAACCAGTATAGATCTAGACCACATAGAGAGAAACCACCTCATGTTAGTGTAGATAGAACCAGTATAGATCTAGACCACCTAGAGAGAAACCACCTCATGTTAGTGTAGATAGAACCAGTATAGATCTAGACCACATAGAGAGAAACCACCTCATGTTAGTGTGGATAGAATATAGATCTAGATAGAACCAAAGTCCCGTATTTGGGAACCTGCGTGGTTCTGGTACTGTTTCGGTCTGACATTTTCTCTTATATGTGTTTTGCACTGAGCGGTAGCCCCTCACGGACATAGGACGATGTCTCTTCTGCCTGTATAAAGCAGGATGTGAAATCTGACACCACTTGAAGCTTGGAATGTCCCTCCTACCATTTCATTCGCTCTCCTGACTGTCCATCATCTCTTTGCTGAAATCTGCGTCACAGGAATCCTTAGGTCGTAGCGCAGCAGGAAAGAGTGGTTTCATCACCGAAGCACATTCAGAGATCGATTTATAGCCAGTAATCTTAAATATAGCATTGATTTTAAACAAAAATCACTTTCTGTTTGTCGTAGACTGATACAAGATGAATATGAGATGAAAGGCGAGTCCAGGAAGCCAAGCTCGATCTCTGAGACGCACACAGGAGGCGGGGGCAGACGTTTTGATCACGAGAACTCTAAATATAAAAAGAAAATATGTATTTTTTACAGTTATAAGGAAGGTAAAATCTTAATGTTTAGTCTTTTTATAATTTGATTATGTATTTATATTTACAAAAAAAAAAAAGTAATTTCAAGCCTTATATCATACAGTTCAGTTGAACAGGAAATACTTCATATCAACTATTTCATATTTTAATATGTGAAGAATATTTCCATCATATTTTCACATCAGCTATTTATTTATTTTACCAGGAGAGATGTGAACCTTTCTGGGGGTATGCAGTTATTAGTTATTGTTTATGGTCGTCATGATGAATCAGGGGGTTTATCCTGGTAACTCCGCCCACAAACCTCTCACTACTTCATTACTGTCAATCTGATAGCTCCTCCCTCTCTATAGATTAAATCCCCCCACAGTTAATTACACTGCAGCTGTCGACTCAATCTCTAACACTAGAGCCCTTACCTCCTCCCTCTCTATAACACTAGAGCCCTTACCTCCTCCCTCTCTATAACACTAGAGCCCTTACCTCCTCCCTCTCTATAACACTAGAGCCCTTACCTCCTCCCTCTCTAACACTAGAGCCCTTATCTCCTCCCTCTCTCTAACACTAGAGCCCTTACCTCCTCCCTCTGTAACACTAGAGTCCTTACCTCCTCCCTCTCTAACACTAGAGCCCTTCCTCCTCCCTCTGTAACACTAGAGTCCTTACCTCCTCCCTCTCTAACACTAGAGCCCTTACCTCCTCCCTCTCTAACACTAGAGCCCTTCCTCCTCCCTCTCTCTAACACTAGAGCCCTTACCTCCTCCCTCTCTAACACTAGAGCCCTTATCCCCTCCCTCTCTCTAACACTAGAGCCCTTACCTCCTCCCTCTGTAACACTAGAGCCCTTACCTCCTCCCTCTGTTACACTAGAGCCCTTACCTCCTCCCTCTCTCTAACACTAGAGCCCTTACCTCCTCCCTCTCTGTAACACTAGAGCCCTTACCTCCTCCCTCTCTCTAACACTAGAGCCCTTATCTCCTCCCTCTCTATAACACTAGAGCCCTTATCTCCTCCCTCTCTATAACACTAGAGCCCTTACCTCCTCCCTCTCTAACACTAGAGCCCTTATCTCCTCCCTCTCTATAACACTAGAGCCCTTACCTCCTCCCTCTCTAACACTAGAGTCCTTACCTCCTCCCTCTCTAACACTAGAGCCCTTCCTCCTCCCTCTCTAACACTAGAGCCCTTACCTCCTCCCTCTATAACACTAGAGCCCTTACCTCCTCCCTCTCTATAACACTAGAGCCCTTACCTCCTCCCTCTCTATAACACTATAGCCCTTTCCTCCTCCCTCTGTAACACTAGAGTCCTTACCTCCTCCCTCTCTAACACTAGAGCCCTTACCTCCTCCCTCTCTATAACACTAGAGCCCTTACCTCCTCCCTCTCTATAACACTATAGCCCTTACCTCCTCCCTCTCTAACACTAGAGCCCTTACCTCCTCCCTCTCTATAACACTAGAGCCCTTACCTCCTCCCTCTCTAACACTAGAGTCCTTACCTCCTCCCTCTCTAACACTAGAGCCCTTACCTTAGTGTAGTGTCAACAACGCAGCCAATGCCAACTAGCCTACTTAGTCAACAACGCAGCCTCTGCCAGCTAGCCTACTTCAGCAGTACTGTATCATTTTAATCATTTTAGTCAATAAGATTCTTGCTACGTAAGCTTAACTCTCTGAACACTCGTGACGTGTAGTCCACTTGTCATTCCAATCTCCTTTGCATTAGCGTAGCCTCTTGTGTAGCCTGTCAACTATGTGTCTGTCTATCCCTGTTCTCTCCTCTCTGCACAGACCATACAAACGCTCCACACCGCGTGGCCGCGGCCACCCTAATCTGGTGGTCCCAGCGCGCACGACCCACGTGGAGTTCCAGGTCTCCGGTAGCCTCTGGAACTGCCGATCTGCGGCCAACAAGGCAGAGTTCATCTCCGCCTATGTCTCCCTCCAGTCCCTCGACTTCTTGGCACTGACGGAAACATGGATCACCACAGACAACACTGCTACTCCTACTGCTCTCTCTTCGTCTGCCCACGTGTTCTCGCACACCCCGAGAGCTTCTGGTCAGCGGGGTGGTGGCACCGGGATCCTCATCTCTCCCAAGTGGTCATTCTCTCTTTCTCCCCTTACCCATCTGTCTATCGCCTCCTTTGAATTCCATGCTGTCACAGTTACCAGCCCTTTCAAGCTTAACATCCTTATCATTTATCGCCCTCCAGGTTCCCTCGGAGAGTTCATCAATGAGCTTGATGCCTTGATAAGCTCCTTTCCTGAGGACGGCTCACCTCTCACAGTTCTGGGCGACTTTAACCTCCCCACGCCTACCTTTGACTCATTCCTCTCTGCCTCCTTCTTTCCACTCCTCTCCTCTTTTGACCTCACCCTCTCACCTTCCCCCCTACTCACAAGGCAGGAAATACGCTCGACCTCATCTTTACTAGATGCTGTTCTTCCACTAACCTCGTTGCAACTCCCTCCAAGTCTCCGACCACTACCTTGTATCCTTTTCCCTCTCGCTCTCATCCAACACTTCCCACACTGCCCCTACTCGGATGGTATCGCGCCGTCCCAACCTTCGCTCTCTCTCCCCGCTACTCTCTCCTCTTCCATCCTATCATCTCTTCCCTCTGCTCAAACCTTCTCCAACCTATCTCCTGATTCTGCCTCCTCAACCCTCCTCTCCTCCCTTTCTGCATCCTTTGACTCTCTATGTCCCCTATCCTCCAGGCCGGCTCGGTCCTCCCCTCCCGCTCCGTGGCTCGACGACTCATTGCGAGCTCACAGAACAGGGCTCCGGGCAGCCGAGCGGAAATGGAGGAAAACTCGCCTCCCTGCGGACCTGACATCCTTTCACTCCCTCCTCTCTACATTTTCCTCTTCTCTCTCTGCTGCTAAAGCCACTTTCTACCACACTAAATTCCAAGCATCTGCCTCTAACCCTAGGAAGCTCTTTGCAACCTTCTCCTCCCTCCTGAATCCTCCTCCCCCTCCCCCTCCTCCCTCTCTGCAGATGACTTCGTCAACCATTTTGAAAAGAAGGTCGACGACATCCGATCCTCGTTTGCTAAGTCAAACGACACCGCTGGTTCTGCTCACACTGCCCTACCCTGTGCTCTGACCTCTTTCTCCCTCTCTCTCCAGATGAAATCTCGCGTCTTGTGACGGCCGGCCGCCCTACAACCTGCCCGCTTGACCCTATCCCCTCCTCTCTTCTCCAGACCATTTCCGGAGACCTCCTCCCTTACCTCACCTCGCTCATCAACTCATCCCTGACCGCTGGCTACGTCCCTTCCGTCTTCAAGAGAGCGAGAGTTGCACCCCTTCTGAAAAAACCTACACTCGATCCCTCCGATGTCAACAACTACAGACCAGTATCCCTTCTTTCTTTTCTCTCCAAAACTCTTGAACGTGCCGTCCTTGGCCAGCTCTCCCGCTATCTCTCTCAGAATGACCTTCTTGATCCAAATCAGTCAGGTTTCAAGACTAGTCATTCAACTGAGACTGCTCTTCTCTGTATCACGGAGGCGCTCCGCACTGCTAAAGCTAACTCTCTCTCCTCTGCTCTCATCCTTCTAGACCTATCGGCTGCCTTCGATACTGTGAACCATCAGATCCTCCTCTCCACCCTCTCCGAGTTGGGCATCTCCGGCGCGGCCCACGCTTGGATTGCGTCCTACCTGACAGGTCGCTCCTACCAGGTGGCGTGGCGAGAATCCGTCTCCACACCACGTGCTCTCACCACTGGTGTCCCCCAGGGCTCTGTTCTAGGCCCTCTCCTATTCTCGCTATACACCAAGTCACTTGGCTCTGTCATAACCTCACATGGTCTCTCCTATCATTGCTATGCAGACGACACACAATTAATCTTCTCCTTTCCCCCTTCTGATGACCAGGTGGCGAATCGCATCTCTGCATGTCTGGCAGACATATCCGTGTGGATGACGGATCACCACCTCAAGCTGAACCTCGGCAAGACGGAGCTGCTCTTCCTCCCGGGAAGGACTGCCCGTTCCATGATCTCGCCATCACGGTTGACAACTCCATTGTGTCCTCCTCCCAGAGCGCTAAGAACCTTGGCGTGATCCTGGACAACACCCTGTCGTTCTCAACTAACATCAAGGCGGTGGCCCGTTCCTGTAGGTTCATGCTCTACAACATCCGCAGAGTACGACCCTGCCTCACACAGGAAGCGGCGCAGGTCCTAATCCAGGCACTTGTCATCTCCCGTCTGGATTACTGCAACTCGCTGTTGGCTGGGCTCCCTGCCTGTGCCATTAAACCCCTACAACTCATCCAGAACGCCGCAGCCCGTCTGGTGTTCAACCTTCCCAAGTTCTCTCACGTCACCCCGCTCCTCCGCTCCCTCCACTGGCTTCCAGTTGAAGCTCGCATCCGCTACAAGACCATGGTGCTTGCCTACGGAGCTGTGAGGGGAACGGCACCTCAGTACCTCCAGGCTCTGATCAGGCCCTACACCCAAACAAGGGCACTGCGTTCATCCACCTCTGGCCTGCTCGCCTCCCTACCACTGAGGAAGTACAGTTCCCGCTCAGCCCAGTCAAAACTGTTCGCTGCTCTGGCCCCCCAATGGTGGAACAAACTCCCTCACGACGCCAGGACAGCGGAGTCAATCACCACCTTCCGGAGACACCTGAAACCCCACCTCTTTAAGGAATACCTAGGATAGGATAAAGTAATCCCTCTCACCCCCCCCCCCTGAAAAGATTTAGATGCACTACTGTTCCACTGGAGGTCATAAGGTGAATGCACCAATTTGTAAGTCGCTCTGGATAAGAGCGTCTGCTAAATGACTTAAATGTAATGTAAATGTACCTCCTCCCTCTCTATAGATGAAATCCCTCCAGTGAACACTAGGTGGCGATCCAACCTCAGCTCTCTCCCTTAGATACTGTTATTAAGGTGAGTGTGTGTGTGTTATTAAGATGAGTGTGTGTGTGTGTTATTAAGGTGAGTGTGTGTGTGTTATTAAGATGAGTGTGTGTGTGTGTTATTAAGGTGAGTGTGTGTGTGTTATTAAGGTGAGTGTAATTTCTGACTCTGTCAACAAAACAACTTAGAGATAAATAGAGAGAGAGAGAGAGAGAGAGAGAGAGAGAGAGAGAGTAGAGAGAGAGAGAAAGAGAGAGAGAAAGAGAGCGAGAGAGAGAGAGGGAGAGAGAGAGACAGAGAGAGAGACAGGGAGAGAGAGGGGGAGAGAGAGAGGGAGAGAGTGAGTAGAGAGAGAGAGAGACAGAGAGAGAGGGAGAGAGAGAGAGAGGTGGAGAGAGAGAGACAGGGAGAGAGAGAGGGAGAGAGAGAAAGAGACAGGGAGAGAGAGAGACAGACAGAGAGAGAGAGAGACAGAGAGAGAGAGAGAGAGAGACAGGGAGAGAGAGACAGGGAGAGAGATAGGGAGAGAGAGAGAGACAGGGAGAGAGAGAGAGAGAGAGACAGGGAGAGAGAGACAGGGAGAGAGAGAGACAGAGAGAGAGAGAGAGACAGGGAGAGAGAGAGACAGAGAGACAGGGAGAGAGAGAGAGACAGGGAGAGAGAGAGACAGAGAGAGAGAGAGACAGGGAGAGAGAGAGACAGGGAGAGAGAGAGAGAGAGAGAGACAGGGAGAGAGAGAGAGACAGAGAGAGAGAGAGACAGGGAGAGAGAGAGACAGGGAGAGAGACAGGGAGAGAGACAGGGAGAGAGACCGGGAGAGAGACAGGGAGAGAGACCGGGAGAGAGACCGGGAGAGAGACCGGGAGAGAGACAGGGAGAGAGACAGGGAGAGAGACCGGGAGAGAGACCGGGAGAGAGACAGGGAGAGAGACAGGGAGAGAGACCGGGAGAGAGACCGGGAGAGAGAGACAGGGAGAGAGCGAGTAATGACGCTGTTGTTTTGAGCTCCAGTGGAAATCAGAGAGCATAAATCTGTAACCAGCAACACACCAAACTTCCCTGAAACACACAGCAGGGTCGTGGTTCTTTCATCTCCTCCTTCACATTCTCAATCTCTTGAGACGCACGCTCAGACACAAACACACACCCTGGGCGCCTACGTTGAGCTATAATCTGTTTTCAGAGCAAGCAAACCCAAACTGGTTTGTTCTAAAGCTCAAATAGTCCAAACTCTTCATCTCCCTCTCCCTCTCTCTCTCGGTCTCTCTCGCTGTCTGTCTCCCTCAAACGTATGTCTCTCTAAGTCAACAGCCTGGAAGGGAACAGCTGATAAAACAGAGGGAGAGAATGTAAGAGAGAGGAGGATATAGACTGATAGGGGCGAAGAGGAGGATATAGACTGATAGGGGTGAAGAGGAGGAGGATACAGACTGATAGGGGTGAAGAGGAGGAGGATATAGACTGATAGGGGTGAAGAGGAGGATACAGACTGATAGGGGTGAAGAGGAGGATATAGACTGATAGGGGCGAAGAGGAGGAGGATATAGACTGATAGGGGTGAAGAGGAGGATATAGACTGATAGGGGTGAAGAGGAGGAGGATATAGACTGATAGGGGTGAAGAGGAGGAGGATATAGACTGATAGGGGTGAAGAGGAGGAGGATATAGACTGATAGGGGTGAAGAGGAGGAGGATATAGACTGATAGGGGTGAAGAGGAGGAGGATATAGACTGATAGGGGTGAAGAGAGAGAGGAGGATAAAGACTGATAGGGGTGAAGAGGAGGATATAGACTGATAGGGGTGAAGAGGAGGATATAGACTGATAGGGGTGAAGAGGAGGATATAGACTGATAGGGGTGAAGAGGAGGATATAGACTGATAGGGGTGAAGAGGAGGAGGATATAGACTGATAGGGGTGAAGAGGAGGAGGATATAGACTGATAGGGGTGAAGAGGAGGATATAGACTGATAGGGGCGAAGAGGAGGAGGATATAGACTGATAGGGGTGAAGAGGAGGATATAGACTGATAGGGGCGAAGAGGAGGAGGATATAGACTGATAGGGGTGAAGAGGAGGAGGATACAGACTGATAGGGGTGAAGAGGAGGAGGATATAGACTGATAGGGGTGAAGAGGAGGATATAGACTGATAGGGGTGAAGAGAGAGAGGAGGATATAGACTGATAGGGGTGAAGAGGAGGAGGATACAGACTGATAGGGGTGAAGAGGAGGATATAGACTGATAGGGGTGAAGAGGAGGAGGATATAGACTGATAGGGGTGAAGAGGAGGAGGATACAGACTGATAGGGGTGAAGAGGAGGATATAGACTGATAGGGGTGAAGAGGAGGAGGATACAGACTGATAGGGGTGAAGAGGAGGATATAGACTGATAGGGGTGAAGAGAGAGAGGAGGATATAGACTGATAGGGGTGAAGAGGAGGAGGATATAGACTGATAGGGGTGAAGAGGAGGAGGATATAGACTGATAGGGGTGAAGAGGAGGAGGATATAGACTGATAGGGGTGAAGAGGAGGATATAGACTGATAGGGGCGAAGAGGAGGAGGATATAGACTGATAGGGGTGAAGAGGAGGAGGATATAGACTGATAGGGGTGAAGAGGAGGATATAGACTGATAGGGGTGAAGAGAGAGAGGAGGATATAGACTGATAGGGGTGAAGAGGAGGAGGATATAGACTGATAGGGGTGAAGAGGAGGATATAGACTGATAGGGGTGAAGAGGAGGATATAGACTGATAGGGGTGAAGAGGAGGATATAGACTGATAGGGGTGAAGAGAGAGAGGAGGATATAGACTGATAGGGGTGAAGAGGAGGATATAGACTGATAGGGGTGAAGAGGAGGAGGATATAGACTGATAGGGGTGAAGAGGAGGATATAGACTGATAGGGGTGAAGAGGAGGAGGATATAGACTGATAGGGGTGAAGAGGAGGATATAGACTGATAGGGGCGAAGAGGAGGAGGATATAGACTGATAGGGGTGAAGAGGAGGAGGATATAGACTGATAGGGGTGAAGAGGAGGAGGATATAGACTGATAGGGGTGAAGAGGAGGATATAGACTGATAGGGGCGAAGAGGAGGATATAGACTGATAGGGGCGAAGAGGAGGAGGATATAGACTGATAGGGGTGAAGAGGAGGAGGATATAGACTGATAGGGGTGAAGAGGAGGAGGATACAGACTGATAGGGGTGAAGAGGAGGAGGATATAGACTGAAGAGGAGGGATATAGACTGGGGTGAAGAGGAGGAGGATATAGACTGATAGGGGTGAAGAGGAGGAGGATATAGACTGATAGGGGTGAAGAGGAGGAGGATATAGACTGATAGGGGTGAAGAGGAGGATATAGACTGATAGGGGTGAAGAGGAGGAGGATATAGACTGATAGGGGTGAAGAGGAGGATATAGACTGATAGGGGTGAAGAGGAGGATATAGACTGATAGGGGTGAAGAGGAGGATATAGACTGATAGGGTGAAGAGGAGGAGGATATAGACTGATAGGGGTGAAGAGGAGGAGGATATAGACTGATAGGGGTGAAGAGGAGGAGGATATAGACTGATAGGGGTGAAGAGGAGGAGGATATAGACTGATAGGGGTGAAGAGGAGGAGGATATAGACTGATAGGGGTGAAGAGGAGGATATAGACTGATAGGGGTGAAGAGGAGGAGGATATAGACTGATAGGGGTGAAGAGGAGGATATAGACTGATAGGGGTGAAGAGGAGGATATAGACTGATAGGGGTGAAGAGGAGGAGGATATAGACTGATAGGGGTGAAGAGGAGGATATAGACTGATAGGGGTGAAGAGGAGGATATAGACTGATAGGGGTGAAGAGAGAGAGGAGGATATAGACTGATAGGGGTGAAGAGGAGGAGGATATAGACTGATAGGGGTGAAGAGGAGGATATAGACTGATAGGGGTGAAGAGGAGGATATAGACTGATAGGGGTGAAGAGGAGGAGGATATAGACTGATAGGGGTGAAGAGGAGGAGGATATAGACTGATAGGGGTGAAGAGGAGGATATAGACTGATAGGGGTGAAGAGGAGGAGGATATAGACTGATAGGGGTGAAGAGGAGGATATAGACTGATAGGGGTGAAGAGGAGGAGGATATAGACTGATAGGGGTGAAGAGGAGGGATATAGACTGATAGGGGTGAAGAGGAGGATATAGACTGATAGGGGTGAAGAGGAGGAGGATATAGACTGATAGGGGTGAAGAGGAGGATATAGACTGATAGGGGTGAAGAGGAGGAGACTGAAGAGATATAGACTGATAGGGAGTGAAGAGGAGGATATAGACTGATAGGGGCGAAGGAGGAGGATATAGACT
>NC_088407.1:1632500-1650000 GCF_034236695.1 Oncorhynchus nerka | reverse complement strand
TCCTATCCTAGGTATTCCTTAAAGAGGTGGGGTTTCAGGTGTCTCCGGAAGGTGGTGATTGACTCCGCTGTCCTGGCGTCGTGAGGGAGTTTGTTCCACCATTGGGGGGCCAGAGCAGCGAACAGTTTTGACTGGGCTGAGCGGGAACTGTACTTCCTCAGTGGTAGGGAGGCGAGCAGGCCAGAGGTGGATGAACGCAGTGCCCTTGTTTGGGTGTAGGGCCTGATCAGAGCCTGGAGGTACTGAGGTGCCGTTCCCCTCACAGCTCCGTAGGCAAGCACCATGGTCTTGTAGCGGATGCGAGCTTCAACTGGAAGCCAGTGGAGGGAGCGGAGGAGCGGGGTGACGTGAGAGAACTTGGGAAGGTTGAACACCAGACGGGCTGCGGCGTTCTGGATGAGTTGTAGGGTTTAATGGCACAGGCAGGAGCCCAGCCAACAGCGAGTTGCAGTAATCCAGACGGGAGATGACAAGTGCCTGGATTAGGACCTGCGCCGCTTCCTGTGTGAGGCAGGGTCGTACTCTGCGGATGTTGTAGAGCATGAACCTACAGGAACGGGCCACCGCCTTGATGTTAGTTGAGAACGACAGGGTGTTGTCCAGGATCACGCCAAGGTTCTTAGCGCTCTGGGAGGAGGACACAATGGAGTTGTCAACCGTGATGGCGAGATCATGGAACGGGCAGTCCTTCCCCGGGAGGAAGAGCAGCTCCGTCTTGCCGAGGTTCAGCTTGAGGTGGTGATCCGTCATCCACACGGATATGTCTGCCAGACATGCAGAGATGCGATTCGCCACCTGGTCATCAGAAGGGGAAAGGAGAAGATTAATTGTGTGTCGTCTGCATAGCAATGATAGGAGAGACCATGTGAGGTTATGACAGAGCCAAGTGACTTGGTGTATAGCGAGAATAGGAGAGGGCCTAGAACAGAGCCCTGGGGACACCAGTGGTGAGAGCACGTGGTGTGGAGACGGATTCTCGCCACGCCACCTGGTAGGAGCGACCTGTCAGGTAGGACGCAATCCAAGCGTGGGCCGCGCCGGAGATGCCCAACTCGGAGAGGGTGGAGAGGAGGATCTGATGGTTCACAGTATCGAAGGCAGCCGATAGGTCTAGAAGGATGAGAGCAGAGGAGAGAGAGTTAGCTTTAGCAGTGCGGAGCGCCTCCGTGATACAGAGAAGAGCAGTCTCAGTTGAATGACTAGTCTTGAAACCTGACTGATTTGGATCAAGAAGGTCATTCTGAGAGAGATAGCGGGAGAGCTGGCCAAGGACGGCACGTTCAAGAGTTTTGGAGAGAAAAGAAAGAAGGGATACTGGTCTGTAGTTGTTGACATCGGAGGGATCGAGTGTAGGTTTTTTCAGAAGGGGTGCAACTCTCGCTCTCTTGAAGACGGAAGGGACGTAGCCAGCGGTCAGGGATGAGTTGATGAGCGAGGTGAGGTAAGGGAGGAGGTCTCCGGAAATGGTCTGGAGAAGAGAGGAGGGGATAGGGTCAAGCGGGCAGGTTGTAGGGCGGCCGGCCGTCACAAGACGCGAGATTTCATCTGGAGAGAGAGGGGAGAAAGAGGTCAGAGCACAGGGTAGGGCAGTGTGAGCAGAACCAGCGGTGTCGTTTGACTTAGCAAACGAGGATCGGATGTCGTCGACCTTCTTTTCAAAATGGTTGACGAAGTCATCTGCAGAGAGGGAGGAGGGGGAGGGGAGGAGGATTCAGGAGGGAGGAGAAGGTTGCAAAGAGCTTCCTAGGGTTAGAGGCAGATGCTTGGAATTTAGAGTGGTAGAAAGTGGCTTTAGCAGCAGAGAGAGAAGAGGAAAATGTAGAGAGGAGGGAGTGAAAGGATGTCAGGTCCGCAGGGAGGCGAGTTTTCCTCCATTTCCGCTCGGCTGCCCGGAGCCCTGTTAGATAGATCTCTTCTCTATTCCATAAACCTTTATTGACAGAACACAACTGCAAGTTAATTTACAAACTCTCCTTCCAGACTCATATCAAACATCTCCAATCGAAAATCAAATCAAGAGTCGGCTTTCTATTCCGCAACAAAGCCTCCTTCACTCACGCCGCCAAGCTTACCCTAGTAAAACTGACTATCCTACCGATCTTCGACTTCGGCGATGTCATCTACAAAATGGCTTCCAACACTCTACTCAGCAAACTGGATGCAGTTTATCACAGTGCCATCCGTTTTGTCACTAAAGCACCTTACACCACCCACCACTGCGACCTGTATGCTCTAGTCGGCTGGCCCTTGCTACATATTCGTCGCCAGACCCAATGGCTCCAGGTCATCTACAAGTCCATGCTAGGTAAAGCTCCGCCTTATCTCAGTTCACTGGTCACGATGGCAACACCCATCCGTAGCACGCGCTCCAGCAGGTGTATCTCACTGATCATCCCTAAAGCCAACACCTCATTCGGCCGCCTTTCGTTCCAGTGCTCTGCTGCCTGTGACTGGAACGAATTGCAAAAATCGCTGAAGTTGGAGAATTTTATCTCCCTCACCAACTTCAAACATCAGCTATCTGAGCAGCTAACCGATCGCTGCAGCTGTACATAGTCTATCGGTAAATAGCCCACCCATTTTTACCTACCTCATCCCCATACTGTTTTTATTTATTTACTTTTCTGCTCTTTTGCACACCAATATCTCTACCTGTACATTACCATCTGATCATTTATCACTCCAGTGTTAATCTGCAATATTGTAATTATTCGCCTACCTCCTCATGCCTTTTGCACACATTGTATATAGACTCCCCCTTTTTTTCTACTGTGTTATTGACTTGTTAATTGTTTACTCCATGTGTAACTCTGTGTTGTATGTTCACACTGCTATGCTTTATCTTGGCCGGGTCGCAGTTGCAAATGAGAACTTGTTCTCAACTAGCCTACCTGGTTAAATAAAGGTGAAATAAAATAAAAATAAAATAAAAAATGTAGAGAGATTATAGATCATGTAGAGAGATGGTAGATGATGTAGAGAGATGGTAGATCATGTAGAGAGATGGTAGATGATGTAGAGAGATGGTAGATGATGTAGAGAGATGGTAGATGATGTAGAGAGATTATAGATCATGTAGAGAGATGGTAGATGATGTAGAGAGATGGTAGATCATGTAGAGAGATGGTAGATGATGTAGAGAGATGGTAGATCATGTAGAGAGATGGTAGATGATGTAGAGAGATGGTAGATCATGTAGAGATGATAGATCATGTAGAGAGATGATAGATCATGTAGAGAGATGGTAGATCATGTAGAGAGATGGTAGATCATGTAGAGAGATGGTAGATCATGTAGAGAGATGGTAGATCATGTAGAGAGATGGTAGATCATGTAGAGAGATGGTAGATCATGTAGAGAGATGGTAGATCATGTATAGAGATGGTAGATCATGTAGAGAGATGACAGATCATGTAGAGATGGTAGAGAGATGATAGATCATGTAGAGATGACAGATCATGTATAGAGATAATAGATGATGTATAGAGATGACAGATCATGTATAGAGATGATAGATCATGTAGAGATGATAGATCATGTAGAGAGATGATAGATAATGTAGAGATGATAGATCATGTATAGAGATAATAGATGATGTATAGAGATGACAGATCATGTATAGAGATGATAGATCATGTAGAGATGATAGATCATGTAGAGAGATGATAGATAATGTAGAGATGATAGATCATGTAGAGAGATGGTAGATCATGTAGAGATGATAGATCATGTAGAGATGATAGATCATGTAGAGATGATAGATCATGTAGAGAGATGACAGATAATGTAGAGATGACAGATCATGTATAGAGATAATAGATGATGTATAGAGATGACAGATCATGTATAGAGATGATAGATCATGTAGAGATGATAGATCATGTAGAGAGATGGTAGATCATGTAGAGATGATAGATCATGTAGAGATGATAGATCATGTAGAGATGATAGATCATGTAGAGATGACAGATGATAGATAATGTAGAGATGATAGATCATGTAGAGAGATGATAGATAATGTAGAGATGATAGATCATGTAGAGAGATGGTAGATCATGTAGAGATGATAGATCATGTAGAGATGACAGATGATAGATAATGTAGAGATGATAGATCATGTAGAGATGACAGATGATAGATAATGTAGAGATGACAGATAATGTAGATATGATAGATGATGTAGAGATGATAGATCATGTAGAGATGATAGATCATGTAGAGAGATGATAGATCATGTAGAGAGATGACAGATAATGTAGAGATGATAGATGATGTAGAGATGATAGATCATGTAGAGATGATAGATCATGTAGAGATGATAGATCATGTAGAGATGATAGATCATGTAGAGATGATAGATCATGTAGAGATGATAGATCATGTAGAGATGATAGATCATGTAGAGAGATGGTAGATCATGTAGAGATGACAGATCATGTAGAGATGATAGATCATGTAGAGATGATAGATCATGTAGAGATGATAGATCATGTAGAGAGATGGTAGATCATGTAGAGATGATAGATCATGTATAGAGATGATAGATCATGTAGAGATGATAGATCATGTAGAGATGATAGATCATGTAGAGATGACAGATCATGTAGAGAGATGGTAGATCATGTAGAGATGATAGATCATGTAGAGAGATGACAGATAATGTAGAGATGACAGATCATGTAGAGATGATAGATCATGTAGAGATGATAGATCATGTAGAGAGATGGTAGATCATGTAGAGATGATAGATCATGTAGAGAGATGGTAGATCATGTAGAGATGATAGATCATGTATAGAGATGATAGATCATGTAGAGATGATAGATCATGTAGAGATGACAGATCATGTATAGAGATGATAGATCATGTAGAGAGATGGTAGATCATGTATAGAGATGATAGATCATGTAGAGATGATAGATCATGTAGAGAGATGGTAGATCATGTAGAGATGATAGATCATGTAGAGATGATAGATCATGTAGAGATGATAGATCATGTAGAGATGATAGATCATGTAGAGATGACAGATGATAGATAATGTAGAGATGATAGATCATGTAGAGAGATGATAGATAATGTAGAGATGATAGATCATGTAGAGAGATGGTAGATCATGTAGAGATGATAGATCATGTAGAGATGACAGATGATAGATAATGTAGAGATGATAGATCATGTAGAGATGACAGATGATAGATAATGTAGAGATGACAGATAATGTAGAGATGATAGATGATGTAGAGATGATAGATCATGTAGAGAGATGATAGATCATGTAGAGAGATGACAGATAATGTAGAGATGATAGATGATGTAGAGATGATAGATCATGTAGAGATGATAGATCATGTAGAGATGATAGATCATGTAGAGATGATAGATCATGTAGAGATGATAGATCATGTATAGAGATGATAGATCATGTAGAGATGATAGATCATGTAGAGATGATAGATCATGTAGAGAGATGGTAGATCATGTAGAGATGACAGATCATGTAGAGATGATAGATCATGTAGAGATGATAGATCATGTAGAGATGATAGATCATGTAGAGATGATAGATCATGTAGAGATGATAGATCATGTAGAGAGATGGTAGATCATGTAGAGATGATAGATCATGTATAGAGATGATAGATCATGTAGAGATGATAGATCATGTAGAGATGACAGATCATGTAGAGAGATGGTAGATCATGTAGAGATGATAGATCATGTAGAGAGATGACAGATAATGTAGAGATGACAGATCATGTAGAGATGATAGATCATGTAGAGATGATAGATCATGTAGAGAGATGGTAGATCATGTAGAGATGATAGATCATGTAGAGAGATGGTAGATCATGTAGAGATGATAGATCATGTAGAGAGATGGTAGATCATGTAGAGATGATAGATCATGTATAGAGATGATAGATCATGTAGAGATGATAGATCATGTAGAGATGACAGATCATGTATAGAGATGATAGATCATGTAGAGAGATGGTAGATCATGTAGAGATGGTAGATCATGTAGAGATGACAGATCATGTATAGAGATGATAGATCATGTAGAGAGATGGTAGATCATGTAGAGATGGTAGATCATGTAGAGATGACAGATCATGTATAGAGATGATAGATCATGTAGAGAGATGGTAGATCATGTAGAGAGATGGTAGATCATGTAGAGAGATGGTAGATCATGTAGAGAGATGGTAGATCATGTAGATAGAGTGTGTGTGCATTTAGACAGATAGAGAGTGTGTGTGTGTGCATTTAGACAGATAGAGAGGGTGTGTGTGTGTGGGGGGGTATGGCAATGGTGTGAAGTCATAAAAGCTCAAAAAGTGGGGGTGTGGCCTTCCTGTTCTCAAATAGGTTTTTTGCCTTTGTCATATGAGGTTGAAGAGGGGAGGATATTAAACGTTAGATCGAGGTATGACAACATAATAAATGTATATAAACGTATATAAATGTATATACACGTATGTGCCCCAGTAGTAACAGTTGAAAGGGGATGTTTTTTAGAGACATTATCAAATAACATTGAGAAATGTAACACTGAGGATGAGTCAAAATGGAGCTTCGAGACAGAACACATGGGGCTAATGAGTCAAAATGGAGGTACGAGACAGAACACATGGGGCTAATGAGTCAAAATGGAGGTACGAGACAGAACACATGGGGCTAATGAGTCAAAATGGAGGTTCGAGACAGAACACATGGGGCTAATGAGTCAAAATGGAGGCACGAGACAGAACACATGGGGCTAATGAGTCAGAATGGAGGCACAATAGAACACATGGGGCTAATGAGTCGAAATGGAGGCACGAGACAGAACACTTGGGGCTAATGAGTCGAAATGGAGGTACGAGACAGAACACTTGGGGCTAATGAGTCAAAATGGAGGCACAGACAGAACACATGGGGCTAATGAGTCAAAATGGAGGCACAACAGAACACATGGGGCTAATGAGTCAAAATGGAGGCACAATAGAACACATGGGGCTAATGAGTCGAAATGGAGGTACGAGACAGAACACTTGGGGCTAATGAGTCAAAATGGAGGCACGAGACAGAACACATGGGGCTAATGAGTCAAAATGGAGGCACGAGACAGAACACATGGGGCTAATGAGTCAAAATGGAGGCACGAGACAGAACACATGGACTAATGAGTCAAAATGGAGGCACGAGACAGAACACATGGGGCTAATGAGTCAAAATGGAGGTACGAGACAGAACACATGGGGCTAATGAGTCAAAATGGAGGTACGAGACAGAACACATGGGGCTAATGAGTCAAAATGGAGGCACAACAGAACACATGGGGCTAATGAGTCAAAATGGAGGCACAATAGAACACATGGGGCTAATGAGTCGAAATGGAGGTACGAGACAGAACACTTGGGGCTAATGAGTCAAAATGGAGGCACGAGACAGAACACATGGGGCTAATGAGTCAAAATGGAGGCACGAGACAGAACACATGGGGCTAATGAGTCAAAATGGAGGCACGAGACAGAACACATGGACTAATGAGTCAAAATGGAGGCACGAGACAGAACACATGGGGCTAATGAGTCAAAATGGAGGCACGAGACAGAACACATGGGGCTAATGAGTCAAAATGGAGGCACGAGACAGAACACATGGGGCTAATGAGTCAAAATGAACACAGGTCAAAATGAGACAGAACACATGGGGCTAATGAGTCAAAATGACAGAACACATGGGCTAATGACAAAATGGAGGTACAGAACACATGGGGCTAATGAGTCAAAATGGAGTCAGAAATGGAGGCTAATGAGTCAAAATGGAGGTCGAGAACACATGGGGCTAATGAGTCAAAATGGAGGTTCGAGACAGAACACATGGGGCTAATGAGTCAAAATGGAGGCACGAGACAGAACACATGGGGCTAATGAGTCAAAATGGAGGCACGAGACAGAACACATGGGGCTAATGAGTCAAAATGGAGGCACGAGACAGAACACATGGGGCTAATGAGTCAAAATGGAGGCACAACAGAACACAGAACATGGGGCTAATGAGTCAAAATGGAGGCACAATAGAACACATGGGGCTAATGAGTCAAAATGGAGGCACAACAGAACACATGGGGCTAATGAGTCAAAATGGAGGCACGAGACAGAACACATGGGGCTAATGAGTCAAAATGGAGGCACGAGACAGAACACATGGGGCTAATGAGTCAAAATGGAGGCACAGACAGAACACATGGGGCTAATGAGTCAAAATGGAGGCACAACAGAACACATGGGGCTAATGAGTCAAAATGGAGGCACGAGACAGAACACATGGGGCTAATGAGTCAAAATGGAGGCACGAGACAGAACACATGGGGCTAATGAGTCAAAATGGAGGCACGAGACAGAACACATGGGGCTAATGAGTCAAAATGGAGGCACGAGACAGAACACATGGGGCTAATGAGTCAAAATGGAGGCACGAGACAGAACACATGGGGCTAATGAGTCAAAATGGAGGCACGAGACAGAACACATGGGGCTAATGAGTCAAAATGGAGGAGTACAGACAGAACACATGGGGCTAATGAGTCAAAATGAGGCACGAGACAGAACACATGGGGCTAATGAGTCAAAATGGAGACAGAACAATAGAACACATGGGGCTAATGAGTCAAAATGGAGGCACGAGACAGAACACATGGGGCTAATGAGTCAAAATGGAGGCACAGACAGAACACATGGGGCTAATGAGTCAAAATGGAGGCACAGACAGAACACATGGGGCTAATGAGTCAGAATGGATGCACAGACAGAACACATGGGGCTAATGAGTCAAAATGGAGGCACAACAGAACACATGGACTAATGAGTCAAAATGGAGGCACAGACAGAACACATGGGGCTAATGAGTCAAAATGGAGGTACAGACAGAACACATGGGGCTAATGAGTCAAAATGGAGGCAAGAGACAGAACACATGGGGCTAATGAGTCAAAATGGAGGCACAACAGAACACATGGGGCTAATGAGTCAAAATGGAGGCACGAGACAGAACACATGGGGCTAATGAGTCAAAATGGAGGTACGAGACAGAACACATGGGGCTAATGAGTCAGAATGGAGGTACAGACAGAACACATGGGGCTAATGAGTCAGAATGGAGTCGAGACAGAACACATGGGGCTAATGAGTCAAAATGGAGGCACAGACAGAACACATGGACTAATGAGTCAAAATGGAGGCACAGACAGAACACATGGGGCTAATGAGTCAAAATGGAGGCAAAATGAGACAGAACACATGGGGCTAATGAGTCAAAATGGAGGTACAAAATGGAGGTACAAGACAGAACAAATGGGGCTAATGAGTCAGAATGGAGGCACAACAGAACACATGGGGCTAATGAGTCAAAATGGAGGCACAAGACAGAACACATGGGGCTAATGAGTCAAAATGGAGGCACGAGACAGAACACATGGGGCTAATGAGTCAAAATGGAGGCACACAGAACACATGGGGCTAATGAGTCAAAATGGAGGCACAACAGAACACATGACAGAACACATGGGGCTAATGAGTCAAAATGGAGGCACAATAGAACACATGGGGCTAATGAGTCAAAATGGAGGCACAAGACAGAACACATGGGGCTAATGAGTCAAATGGAGGTACAGAACACTTGAGTCAGAACACATGGGGCTAATGAGTCAAAATGGAGGCACAGACAGAACACATGGGGCTAATGAGTCAAAATGGAGGCACAATAGAACACATGGGGCTAATGAGTCAAAATGGAGGCACGAGACAGAACACATGGGGCTAATGAGTCAAAATGGAGGCACGAGACAGAACACATGGGGCTAATGAGTCAAAATGGAGGCACGAGACAGAACACATGGGGCTAATGAGTCAAAATGGAGGTACGAGACAGAACACATGGGGCTAATGAGTCAAAATGGAGGCACGAGACAGAACACATGGGGCTAATGAGTCAAAATGGAGGCACGAGACAGAACACATGGGGCTAATGAGTCAAAATGGAGGTACGAGACAGAACACATGGGGCTAATGAGTCAAATGGAGGTACGAGACAGAACACATGGGGCTAATGAGTCAAAATGGAGGCACAGACAGAACACATGGGGCTAATGAGTCAAAATGGAGGCACGAGACAGAACACATGGGGCTAATGAGTCAAAATGGAGGCTAATGAGTCCACGAGACAGAACACATGGGGCTAATGAGTCAAAATGGAGGCACGAGACAGAACACATGGGGCTAATGAGTCAAAATGGAGGCACAACAGAACACATGGGGCTAATGAGTCAAAATGGAGGCACAACAGAACACATGGGGCTAATGAGTCAAAATGGAGGCACAGACAGAACACATGGGGCTAATGAGTCAAAATGGAGGCACGAGACAGAACACATGGGGCTAATGAGTCAAAATGGAGGTACAGACAGAACACATGGGGCTAATGAGTCAAAATGGAGGCACAGAACACATGGGGCTAATGAGTCAAAATGGAGGGCACAGACAGAACACATGGGGCTAATGAGTCAAAATGGAGGCACATGAGACAGAACACATGGGGCTAATGAGTCAAAATGGAGGTACGAGACAGAACACATGGGGCTAATGAGTCAAAATGGAGGTACGAGACAGAACACATGGGGCTAATGAGTCAAAATGGAGGTACGAGACAGAACACATGGGGCTAATGAGTCAAAATGGAGGCACGAGACAGAACACATGGACTAATGAGTCAAAATGGAGGCACAGACAGAACACATGGGGCTAATGAGTCAAAATGAAGGTACGAGACAGAACACATGGGGCTAATGAGTCAAAATGGAGGTACGAGACAGAACACATGGGGCTAATGAGTCAAAATGGAGGCACAATAGAACACATGGGGCTAATGAGTCAAAATGGAGGCACGAGACAGAACACTTGGGGCTAATGAGTCAAAATGGAGGTACGAGACAGAACACATGGGGCTAATGAGTCAGAATGGAGGTACGAGACAGAACACATGGGGCTAATGAGTCAGAATGGAGGTACGAGACAGAACACATGGGGCTAATGAGTCAAAATGGAGGCACGAGACAGAACACATGGACTAATGAGTCAAAATGGAGGAACACATGGGGCTACAGACAGAACACATGGGGCTAATGAGTCAAAATGGAGGCACGAGACAAAACACATGGGGCTAATGAGTCAAAATGGAGGTACGAGACAGAACACATGGGGCTAATGAGTCAAAATGGAGGTACGAGACAGAACACATGGGGCTAATGAGTCAAAATGGAGGTACAAGACAGAACAAATGGGGCTAATGAGTCAGAATGGAGGCACAACAGAACACATGGGGCTAATGAGTCAAAATGGAGGCACAATAGAACACATGGGGCTAATGAGTCAAAATGGAGGCACGAGACAGAACACATGGGGCTAATGAGTCAAAATGGAGGCACGAGACAGAACACATGGGGCTAATGAGTCAAAATGGAGGCACAACAGAACACATGGACTAATGAGTCAGAATGGAGGCACAACAGAACACATGGGGCTAATGAGTCAAAATGGAGGCACAATAGAACACATGGGGCTAATGAGTCAAATGGAGGCACGAGACAGAACACATGGGGCTAATGAGTCAAAATGGAGGCACGAGACAGAACACATGGGGCTAATGAGTCAAAATGGAGGCACAGACAGAACACATGGGGCTAATGAGTCAAAATGGAGGCACAACAGAACACATGGGGCTAATGAGTCAAAATGGAGGCACAGACAGAACACATGGGGCTAATGAGTCAAAATGGAGGCACGAGACAGAACACATGGGGCTAATGAGTCAAAATGGAGGCACAGACAGAACACATGGGGCTAATGAGTCAAAATGGAGGCACGAGACAGAACACATGGGGCTAATGAGTCAAAATGGAGGTGGGGCTAATGAGACAGAACACATGGGGCTAATGAGTCAAAATGGAGGTACATGAGTCAAAATGGAGACAGAACACATGGGGCTAATGAGTCAAAATGGAGGCACAAGACAGAACACATGGGGCTAATGAGTCAAATGGAGGCACAACAGAACACATGGGGCTAATGAGTCAAAATGGAGGCACAATAGAACACATGGGGCTAATGAGTCAAAATGGAGGCACGAGACAGAACACATGGGGCTAATGAGTCAAAATGGAGGCACGAGACAGAACACATGGGGCTAATGAGTCAAAATGGAGGCACAACAGAACACATGGACTAATGAGTCAGAATGGAGGCACAACAGAACACATGGGGCTAATGAGTCAAAATGGAGGCACAATAGAACACATGGGGCTAATGAGTCGAAATGGAGGCACGAGACAGAACACTTGGGGCTAATGAGTCGAAATGGAGGTACGAGACAGAACACTTGGGGCTAATGAGTCAAAATGGAGGCACAACAGAACACATGGGGCTAATGAGTCAAAATGGAGGCACAATAGAACACATGGGGCTAATGAGTCGAAATGGAGGTACGAGACAGAACACTTGGGGCTAATGAGTCAGAATGGATGTACGAGACAGAACACATGGGGCTAATGAGTCAAAATGGAGGCACGAGACAGAACACATGGACTAATGAGTCAAAATGGAGGTACGAGACAGAACACATGGGGCTAATGAGTCAAAATGAAGGTACGAGACAGAACACATGGGGCTAATGAGTCAAAATGGAGGTACGAGACAGAACACATGGGGCTAATGAGTCAAAATGGAGGCACAATAGAACACATGGGGCTAATGAGTCAAAATGGAGGCACGAGACAGAACACTTGGGGCTAATGAGTCAAAATGGAGGTACGAGACAGAACACATGGGGCTAATGAGTCAGAATGTAGGTACGAGACAGAACACATGGGGCTAATGAGTCAGAATGGAGGTACGAGACAGAACACATGGGGCTAATGAGTCAAAATGGAGGCACGAGACAGAACACATGGACTAATGAGTCAAAATGGAGGTACGAGACAGAACACATGGGGCTAATGAGTCAAAATGGAGGCACGAGACAAAACACATGGGGCTAATGAGTCAAAATGGAGGTACGAGACAGAACACATGGGGCTAATGAGTCAAAATGGAGGTACGAGACAGAACACATGGGGCTAATGAGTCAAAATGGAGGTACAAGACAGAACAAATGGGGCTAATGAGTCAGAATGGAGGCACAACAGAACACATGGGGCTAATGAGTCAAAATGGAGGCACAATAGAACACATGGGGCTAATGAGTCAAAATGGAGGCACGAGACAGAACACATGGGGCTAATGAGTCAAAATGGAGGCACGAGACAGAACACATGGGGCTAATGAGTCAAAATGGAGGCACAACAGAACACATGGACTAATGAGTCAGAATGGAGGCACAACAGAACACATGGGGCTAATGAGTCAAAATGGAGGCACAATAGAACACATGGGGCTAATGAGTCGAAATGGAGGCACGAGACAGAACACTTGGGGCTAATGAGTCGAAATGGAGGTACGAGACAGAACACTTGGGGCTAATGAGTCAAAATGGAGGCACAACAGAACACATGGGGCTAATGAGTCAAAATGGAGGCACAATAGAACACATGGGGCTAATGAGTCGAAATGGAGGTACGAGACAGAACACTTGGGGCTAATGAGTCAAAATGGAGGCACGAGACAGAACACATGGGGCTAATGAGTCAAAATGGAGGCACGAGACAGAACACATGGGGCTAATGAGTCAAAATGGAGGCACGAGACAGAACACATGGACTAATGAGTCAAAATGGAGGCACGAGACAGAACACATGGGGCTAATGAGTCAAAATAGAGGTACGAGACAGAACACATGGGGCTAATGAGTCAAAATGGAGGTACGAGACAGAACACATGGGGCTAATGAGTCAAAATGGAGGTACGAGACAGAACACATGGGGCTAATGAGTCAAAATGGAGGCACAATAGAACACATGGGGCTAATGAGTCAAAATGGAGGCACGAGACAGAACACTTGGGGCTAATGAGTCAAAATGGAGGTACGAGACAGAACACATGGGGCTAATGAGTCAGAATGGAGGTACGAGACAGAACACATGGGGCTAATGAGTCAGAATGGATGTACGAGACAGAACACATGGGGCTAATGAGTCAAAATGGAGGCACGAGACAGAACACATGGACTAATGAGTCAAAATGGAGGTACGAGACAGAACACATGGGGCTAATGAGTCAAAATGGAGGTACGAGACAGAACACATGGGGCTAATGAGTCAAAATGGAGGTACGAGACAGAACACATGGGGCTAATGAGTCAAAATGGAGGCACAATAGAACACATGGGGCTAATGAGTCAAAATGGAGGCACGAGACAGAACACTTGGGGCTAATGAGTCAAAATGGAGGTACGAGACAGAACACATGGGGCTAATGAGTCAGAATGGAGGTACGAGACAGAACACATGGACTAATGAGTCAAAATGGAGGTTCGAGACAAAACACATGGGGCTAATGAGTCAAAATGGAGGTTCGAGACAGAACACATGGGGCTAATGAGTCAAAATGGAGGCACGAGACAGAACACATGGGGCTAATGAGTCAGAATGGAGGCACAACAGAACACATGGGGCTAATGAGTCAAAATGGAGGCACGAGACAGAACACATGGGGCTAATGAGTCAAAATGGAGGCACGAGACAGAACACATGGGGCTAATGAGTCAAAATGGAGGCACGAGACAGAACACATGGGGCTAATGAGTCAAAATGGAGGCACAACAGAACACATGGACTAATGAGTCAGAATGGAGGCACAACAGAACACATGGGGCTAATGAGTCAAAATGGAGGCACAATAGAACACATGGGGCTAATGAGTCGAAATGGAGGCACGAGACAGAACACTTGGGGCTAATGAGTCGAAATGGAGGTACGAGACAGAACACTTGGGGCTAATGAGTCAAAATGGAGGCACGAGACAGAACACATGGGGCTAATGAGTCAAAATGGAGGCACAACAGAACACATGGGGCTAATGAGTCAAAATGGAGGCACAATAGAACACATGGGGCTAATGAGTCGAAATGGAGGTACGAGACAGAACACATGGGGCTAATGAGTCAAAATGGAGGCACGAGACAGAACACATGGGGCTAATGAGTCAAAATGGAGGCACGAGACAGAACACATGGACTAATGAGTCAAAATGGAGGCACGAGACAGAACACATGGGGCTAATGAGTCAAAATGGAGGTACGAGACAGAACACATGGGGCTAATGAGTCAAAATGGAGGTACGAGACAGAACACATGGGGCTAATGAGTCAAAATGAAGGTACGAGACAGAACACATGGGGCTAATGAGTCAAAATGGAGGCACAATAGAACACATGGGGCTAATGAGTCAAAATGGAGGCACGAGACAGAACACTTGGGGCTAATGAGTCAAAATGGAGGTACGAGACAGAACACATGGGGCTAATGAGTCAGAATGGAGGTACGAGACAGAACACATGGGGCTAATGAGTCAGAATGGATGTACGAGACAGAACACATGGGGCTAATGAGTCAAAATGGAGGCACGAGACAGAACACATGGACTAATGAGTCAAAATGGAGGTACGAGACAGAACACATGGGGCTAATGAGTCAAAATGGAGGTAGGAGACAGAACACATGGGGCTAATGAGTCAAAATGGAGGTACGAGACAGAACACATGGGGCTAATGAGTCAAAATGGAGGCACAATAGAACACATGGGGCTAATGAGTCAAAATGGAGGCACGAGACAGAACACTTGGGGCTAATGAGTCAAAATGGAGGTACGAGACAGAACACATGGGGCTAATGAGTCAGAATGTAGGTACGAGACAGAACACATGGGGCTAATGAGTCAGAATGGAGGTACGAGACAGAACACATGGGGCTAATGAGTCAAAATGGAGGCACGAGACAGAACACATGGACTAATGAGTCAAAATGGAGGTACGAGACAGAACACATGGGGCTAATGAGTCAAAATGGAGGCACGAGACAAAACACATGGGGCTAATGAGTCAAAATGGAGGTACGAGACAGAACACATGGGGCTAATGAGTCAAAATGGAGGTACGAGACAGAACACATGGGGCTAATGAGTCAGAATGGAGGTACGAGACAGAACACATGGGGCTAATGAGTCAGAATGGAGGTACGAGACAGAACACATGGGGCTAATGAGTCAAAATGGAGGTACGAGACAGAACACATGGGGCTAATGAATCAAAATTGAGGCACGAGACAGAACACATGGGGCTAATGAGTCAGAATGGAGGTACGAGACAGAACACATGGGGCTAATGAGTCAAAATGGAGGCACGAGACAGAACACATGGGGCTAATGAGTCAAAATGGAGGCACGAGACAGAACACGTGGGGCTAATGAGTCAAAATGGAGGCACGAGACAGAACACATGGGGCTAATGAGTCAGAATGGAGGTACAAGACAGAACACATGGGGCTAATGAGTCAAAATGGAGGCACGAGACAGAACACATGGACTAATGAGTCAAAATGGAAGGCACGAGACAGAACACATGGACTGGGAGGCACGAGACAGAACACATGGGGCTAATGAGTCAAAATGGAGGCACGAGACAGAACACATGGGGCTAATGAGTCAAAATGGAGGCACGAGACAGACCACATGGACTAATGAGTCAAAATGGAGGCACGAGACAGAACACATGGGGCTAATGAGTCAAAATGGAAGCACGAGACAGAACACATGGACTAATGAGTCAAAATGGAGGCACGAGACAGAACACATGGGGCTAATGAGTCAAAATGGAACACGAGACAGAACACATGGGGCTAATGAGTCAAAATGGAAGCACGAGACAGAACACATGGGGCTAATGAGTCAAAATGGAGGCACGAGACAGAACACATGGGGCTAATGAGTCAAAATGGAGGCACGAGACAGAACACATGGGGCTAATGAGTCAAATGGAGGTACAAGACAGAACACATGGGGCTAATGAGTCAAACCCGGACAATGACAGAACACAAACCCAGAATCCCTAACCCATGGGGCTAATGACGCCCCTAACCCAGGCGATGCTGGACCAAACCTCCCTAACCCGGGCGATGCTGGGCCAAACCCTCCCCTAACTCAGACGACGCTGTGCCAAACCCTCCCCTAACCCGGACGACGCTGTGCCAAACCTTACGCTAAACAGGACGACGCAAGGCC
Source organism: Oncorhynchus nerka (assembly GCF_034236695.1). Classification (NCBI taxonomy): domain Eukaryota; kingdom Metazoa; phylum Chordata; class Actinopteri; order Salmoniformes; family Salmonidae; genus Oncorhynchus; species Oncorhynchus nerka. Next base: position 1,632,748 of record NC_088407.1, on the reverse strand, counting down.
AAACCCTCCCCTAACCCGGACGACGCTGGGACAAACCCGGACTACGCTGGGCCAAACCCGGACTACGCTGGGCCAAACTCTCCCCATACCCAGGCGACGCTAGGACAAATCTTCCCCGAACCTGAGCGACGCTGGACCAAACCCTCCCCTAACCCAGGCGACGCTAGGACAAATCCTCCCCGAACCCGGGCGACGCTGGGCCAAACCCTCCCCTAACTCGGACGACGCTGGACCAAACCCTCCCCTAA
>NC_088407.1:1622500-1625000 GCF_034236695.1 Oncorhynchus nerka | reverse complement strand
GCACGAGACAGAACACATGGACTAATGAGTCAAAATGGAGGTACGAGACAGAACACATGGGGCTAATGAGTCAAAATGGAGGCACGAGACAAAACACATGGGGCTAATGAGTCAAAATGGAGGTACGAGACAGAACACATGGGGCTAATGAGTCAAAATGGAGGTACGAGACAGAACACATGGGGCTAATGAGTCAGAATGGAGGTACGAGACAGAACACATGGGGCTAATGAGTCAGAATGGAGGTACGAGACAGAACACATGGGGCTAATGAGTCAAAATGGAGGTACGAGACAGAACACATGGGGCTAATGAATCAAAATTGAGGCACGAGACAGAACACATGGGGCTAATGAGTCAGAATGGAGGCACGAGACAGAACACGTGGGGCTAATGAGTCAAAATGGAGGCACGAGACAGAACACATGGGGCTAATGAGTCAGAATGGAGGTACAAGACAGAACACATGGGGCTAATGAGTCAAAATGGAGGCACGAGACAGAACACATGGACTAATGAGTCAAAATGGAGGTACGAGACAGAACACATGGGGCTAATGAGTCAAATGAAGGCACGAGACAGAACACATGGGGCTAATGAGTCAAAATGGAAGCACGAGACAGAACACATGGGTCTAATGAGTCAAAATGGAAGCACGAGACAGAACACATGGGGCTAATGAGTCAAAATGGAGGCACGAGACAGAACACATGGGGCTAATGAGTCAAAATGGAGGCACGAGACAGACCACATGGACTAATGAGTCAAAATGGAGGCACGAGACAGAACACATGGGGCTAATGAGTCAAAATGGAAGCACGAGACAGAACACATGGACTAATGAGTCAAAATGGAGGCACGAGACAGAACACATGGGGCTAATGAGTCAAAATGGAAGCACGAGACAGAACACATGGGGCTAATGAGTCAAAATGGAAGCACGAGACAGAACACATGGGGCTAATGAGTCAAAATGGAAGCACGAGACAGAACACATGGGGCTAATGAGTCAAAATGGAGGCACGAGACAGAACACATGGACTAATGAGTCAAAATGGAGGCACGAGACAGAACACATGAGGCTAATGAGTCAGAATGGAGGTACAAGACAGAACACATGGGGCTAATGAATCAAACCCGGACGATGCTGGACCAAACCCTCCCCTAACCCAGGCGACGCTAGGCCAAACCCTCCCCTAACCCGGGCGATGCTGGGCCAAACCCTCCCCTAACTCAGACGACGCTGTGCCAAACCCTCCCCTAACCCGGACGACGCTGTGCCAAACCTTACGCTAAACAGGACGACGCAAGGCCAAACCCTCCCCTAACCCGGACGACGCTGGGACAAACCCGGACTACGCTGGGCCAAACCCGGACTACGCTGGGCCAAACTCTCCCCATACCCAGGCGACGCTAGGACAAATCTTCCCCGAACCTGAGCGACGCTGGACCAAACCCTCCCCTAACCCAGGCGACGCTAGGACAAATCCTCCCCGAACCCGGGCGACGCTGGGCCAAACCCTCCCCTAACTCGGACGACGCTGGACCAAACCCTCCCCTAACCAAGACGATGCTGGGTCAAACCCTCCCCTAACCAGGATGCCGCTGGACCAAACCCTCCCTAACCCAGACGATGCTGGGCCAAACCCTCCTCTAACCCAGACGACGCTGTGCCAAACCCTCCCCTAACGCGGACGACGCTGGACCAAACCCTCCCCTAAGAAGGACGAAGCTGGGCCAAACCCTTCACTAACCCGGGCGACGCTGGACCAAACCCTGCCCTAACCCGGGCGACGCTGGACCAAACCCTGCCCTAACCCGGGCGACGCTGGACCAAACCCTGGGCCGCTGGAAAACCCTGCCCTAACCCGGGCGACGCTGGACATAAACCGGACAACGTAGGGCCAAACCCTCCGCTAAACAGGACGACGCAAGGCCAAACTGTCCCCTAACCCGGATGACACTGGGCCAAACCCTCCCCTAACCAGGACGACACTGGGCCAAACACTCCCCTAACCAGGACGACACTGGGCCAAACCCTCCCCTAACCAGGACGACTCTGGGCCAAACCCTCCCCTAACCAGGACGACACTGGGCCAAACCGTCCCCTAATCCGGATGACACTGGGCCAAACCCTCCCCTAAACAGGATGACGCAAGGCCAAACCCTCCCCTAACTAGGACGACGCTGGGCCAAACCCTCCCCTAACCCGGACAACGCTGGGCCAAACCCGGACGACGCTGGGCCAAACCCGGACGACTCTGGGCCAAACCCGGATGATGCTGGGCCAAACCCGGACTACGCTGGGCCAAACCCTCCCCTAACCCCGACGACGCTGGGCCAAACCCTCCACTAACACGGGCGACGCTGGGCCAAACCCGGACGACGCTGGGCCAAACCCGGATGACTCTGGGCCAATCCCGGACTATGCTGGGCCAAACCCTCCCCAAACCCGGACGACTCTGGGCCAAACCCGGACTATGCTGGGCCAAACCCTCCC